>NW_019384554.1:0-18562 GCF_000671375.1 Centruroides sculpturatus | reverse complement strand
AAGGCTGAGCCAACGTAATCATCAGATTTAGATCCATCTGTATAAATAGGAATTAAATTCCTGTCATGGTGTTGAATTTCTGCAAAGTGCTGTCTGTAGACATAATCTGAAGTGGAATCCTTTGGAAATTGCTTTAAGCTAAGGTCAACATTTATCACAGGAGTTGACCAAGGAGATATATTACAGACCTCTAGCTGTGAAATGTTGCCTGTGTTCAGATCAATTGTGCTGCTCACATTCTCCATTCTTATGGCGAATGAAGGGACACTGCTTGAGCGAGCTTCAAATAACCTTTTCAGCTGAGTATCTAATACTGTACAATCAACTGAAGGTTTAGAGTGAGATTTCTGTTTTATATAGTAGAATAGAGACAACTGTTCTCTCCTAAGAGATAGTGGAGGCTCATAAGCATCCACATACAAATTTTGTACAGGAGAAGTTCGAAAAGCACCAGTGCACAAACGTAGTGCTTGATGGTGGATTGGATCCAACATCCGAAAAGTAGATTCTCGCGCAGAGCCATAAACAATGCAACCATAGTCCAGCTTAGAGCGGACAAGGGCCCTATATATCCTGAGCATAGTCACTTTGTCTGCTCCCCAGGATAAGCAGCATAGTACCTTTGAAAGGTTGAGATTTTAAACATTACTCTTCAGGTTGTGCAAGTGTGGCAAGAATGTCAGTTTCTGGTCAAAACAAACACCCAAAAACTTAGCCCCATTCACCATTGGAGTTTTATCCCCATTTAGGTGGATTTCCACAAACAGTCCATTTTAGCATGGAAAATTATGGCAACTGTCTTTTGGGACAGGAAAGGGATTTTGTTAGTGGATTTTATGCCAAGAGGCACAACAATCAATTCTGATGCAATTGTGTGATCTTGAGAAAATTCCGGCATGCCATACAAAACAAACGGCATGATGTTGCTCCATGACAATGCAAGGCCATGTTTCTGCACAAACACAAGGTCTAATCAGTTCTTTTGGATGGGAACAACTGGATCAGTTACAGGCCAGACCTTGCATCCAGTGATTTTCACTTGTTTTGAAACTTAAAGGAGTTTTTTGGTGGTTAACGGTTCAATGACGACGAAGAAGTGAAAACTGCAGTCATGGATTCAGCTTTTTCACAGGCGGCAGATTTCTTTGAAGTCAGAATTCAGAAAATTGTTGAGCAATATGACAAATGTTTGAACATAAATGGAAATTATGTATAAAAGTAGATAAAAGTGTGTAGAATATGGGAAAAAATTATTTTAATGATATTTACAGTATTTTTCTCCTTATTAAAGAACAAACCTTATTTAAAAACTAGCCTTCGTATCAAATAATGATAATGTATTGAAAAAAAATTCACTCAGCCGGAAAGTATTAATAAAAAATAGATATTATTAATTATTTTCGACTATTGTTAAGTTGTGTATTTATTTTTCTATAAAGAGTTATTTTTAAGTTTATTTATGCATTTATGTATTTATATATTTTTCTTCTAAATTATTTATTAATAAATTAGTTTTTATTATTGTATGTATGTATGTATGTATGTATGTATGTATGTAGTTTATAAAAAACCCACAACTATACCATCATACATACCCATCAATTCCTGTGACCCGTACTCTTACAAAGTAGCGGTATTCAGGAGTTTGGTAGAAAGGGCCTATTCCCACTCTTCCACAACCTACGCTCTACAACAAGAATTAGCGTATATTAGAGAAGTCGCTAAAGACCACGGTTATGGCAACATAATAAACAAATTATGTAATCAGCGCCTTCACATAAACAGTAAAACAGATGAAGAAAAGACATCAGGAACAGGTGATAAAAACATATGGAAAGGGTCCCGGTAACGTACAACCCGCAAATGAAAAGGATATATAATTTGATTGCAAAGAAAAAAGGAATTAGAATTACATACAGAATAAACCCTTCCATATATAATTTATTAAGAAACGGAAAAGACGCCCATAACCCGAACAGACTACCGGGAATATACACCATTCCCTTAATAGACGGCAGATGGCAGAGGCAACTAATTTACATAGGATCTACTAAACGTCCGTTAGCCACTAGAATAAAGGAACATAAAGCAGATATCACCCACAACAAATATACAACAGCATTGTCTACATATGCAACAAACCCGGACATAACCCCGATTTTTAATGAGGCACGAATCATCCACACCACTCGTCATCAAGAACATCTAAGAACCTTGGAAGCGATGGAAATCTACAAAGCAGATCGCAAATCAATCTGCATCAATCTTAAAGAAAAAATGAATCTTTCAACAGCGTGGCAGTATCTATTGGATGATGAATTGTAATTTATTATACGATACATGAGATTATTATGGGATATGCACATTATATCGCTACTAGTTAAAATTATTTTTAGAAACGGCACGTGATAAGATACATGAGATTATTATGAGATGCGCACAACATATCTCCACGAATATAAATTATAAAGAAATTATAATTTGGAAAGGCACGTGATTACCTTCCTTTTTTGAACTTCTAGTAACTGAGCACGTTCTTATTTAAAAACATTCGATTAAAGAATCCAGTACAGTAAATTTGGCATGAAGAAGAGCCCAGGAGGGGCATCGAAAGCGTTTGCCAATCTTTGGAGTTTTCATGCCGGATATTGGTTAAGAAGTACGCATATTTGTAAATAAAATAATTTGTGTATTTCATTTTCTTGGCTTCATCATAGCAACAGTAGCATCTAATAAAAATATTAGATCATCATTTTTACTATTAAGCTGTATTAATCTAATGTTATTTTGACAAAAGTCCACAAATGACAATATAGCACTGTTTGCTTCTGCCATCTCGTCAGGTTGCCAGATGTTCCAGTAAAAGCGTGTTAAACCATTGACCGATGCACACACGAATGTACCTATTAATTTTACAATTAAAATAACAAATAAACAATATTATTTCTTCTTAAATACAGTCGACCCCCGTATAAGATCATTGATTATTCCGTTTTATATGAATTCCATGTTGTACGAGTCACTTAAATTTTACAAATTCGTGAGCCGTTCACAGCCCGGTACATGTATTTGTAAAATCTAAGTGGCTCGTACAACATGGAATTAATATAAAACGGAATAATCAATGATCTTATAGGGGGGTCGACTGTATATTAATTTAGATATTATTAAACCATGCACTCTTTGTAATGTTATTCCTAACTGTGTTAGAATGATAACACATTTTTTTATATCTTGGAGTTCTAAAGTCTTTCTGTACAGATATTTAACAGTAATGGATGTATTCTAAACTATTTAGATTTTCCAGATATTACTTATGTGAGAGTTTGTGAAGTTTATTTCTTTGTGAAAGTTTTTAAACAGCTAAACTTATTTCTACATACTCTAAGTTCCCCTTGTAAAATGTGGGTACAATAAAGTGTCTTATTATTATTTCACTATTTCTCTGATAGATGGCATTATCACAAATATTGTCCTGCAATTTCTGGTAGGAAATTGTAATTTATTTCAGGAATCTAAGTGTCCATAGAAACTGTTTTTGGAAGTTTTTGTTTCAAAACAAATAATCAGAATTGTTTTATTTATTATTATTAATTAAATAAATTAGTTAAAAATAAAATTATTATTTCAATTACTCATTTTTTAGCATGCTCTAAAATAGTAGTGTGCTTATGTTAGGACTTTTGTGTCTGTCACATATTATATATTCAAGACATCAAATACAGTAGACCCCCCTATAACGTGTAGGTACGTTCCACGATTTTCACGTTGTAGGAATCCTTAAATACATGAGCCAATCACAGCCTGACACGTGTGAAGTTTACAGACTACGGCTGTTTGAAAGATTTTCTTCCTTAAAATTAATCAATTCTAGACTAATTCGACTCAACATTTCCAAAACATGTATCACTTTTTGGGAATAATCCGTATAAACTATACTATAAACAAAAAATTGTAGGGATTACTTACCAAGTGTGCACCGTTTGACGTCGCCATTGCTTAAGCTTGTTTTTGTCGCGGAGCAGCGCACCAAACAGCGGCCGCAATTTCTAATAAGTTTCTGTGAAAAATTTGTTGAACTTTGGAGACATTAATATAAATAATTTTAATGGCCGTTGAATAAGAAATATTTCTTTCACAAGAAATGTATAAAATTACAGTACTGTATTAGACTTACAATACCTAATTTACATACTGTACAGATGGTAATAAACTCAACTTACCCGCCTAAACTCTCCGTAGCGTGGCACTAGACGGCAGAAAGTAGTTCAGCTGCTCGTTCACTATTGGTCCAGATTCGACCAATCCCATCGCGACATGAGTCAGCGACGACATTTTACGAGTCCCTTTTAGTGTCTTTATACAAATACTGTCACAATTTTTGCGCCACGTTATAGGAATCTCCGTTATAGGAACCCACGTTATGGGGGATCTACTGTATATTTATTAGTTTTGACAGGAGATCATTTGAAAATCAAGTAAATACATGCAAATAGATTATTTTCAAACTGTTCTTTGTCATCAATCAAAGATTTTCAAATTGTTCGAATCTTTGGGTCCTTCTTAATCTCATTCTCATAAGGCTCATAATCGGGTAAACAACTGCTTGATTCCAAAAATTTATAAAATTTATTTTAAACGAAATTAATATTTCATTCACTTTTGTGGAGTGTGCTATTGACCAATCTTGTTTGTTTATAATTTATATTTTTTGAAAGAAATGTCAGAGCTAATTTTTTTGCATATAATTAAATTTTATGATAAAATATATCAAATATCAATGATAAAAAAAAAATTACCATTTTTTGGATAATCATCCTGAATAAAATTAGACTGAGAAGGGGTTAACTTCAAAGTTTGGATGTATAGACTTAATAGCTTGCTTGATGGATTCAGGTAAATTTGTCACCATCAAGGAAAATGCTATAATGGTTTAACTTCTTTTACTATAATTGTTGGAAGCACTATTTTAAAACATTACAGTATTTTAGAATCATTTGGTACTTTAGAAAATATATTACAGGAAACAGATAAAATGTATGTCAGGGAATACGCTGAATAACTGAATTTAATGAACTTATAGATATGGTTCCGAAAAACATTTAGACTAAAAATTCTTTCATTTACTGTATCATTTTAGGGAGTCAAAGGTGTTCAGGTGTTGCAAATAAACACTTAAAAGTATGTTTATCATGTAAATATGTAAGAAAAACTCTACAGGATAAATATCAAAAACCAAGAAGAAAAAAACAAATCAGTCAAAACAACAGAAAAATTCAAAGCATCTAAAAGAATAAAAACATTAATTAAAAAAACAAAATCAATCAGCATCATTTACTTCACTTAGCAGTAAGCTTGAATATCTACCTTTAAAGTATTAAGGAATGCCTGAGGTCTTCTGAACAAAAAAAGTACTAAAAGGAATGATGTATGATGAACAGTGGCTGCTAGAATGCATCATTATGAGAATGAACAGTCCATGTTTATACAAACACATGCACAAACAAAATACTAGTTTCACCAAGCAAAACCTGTATTAAAAAATTTTTTAAAATTTCAAAGCTGGCTTTAGATTTAATGAAAAGTATTTACTGCTCTTAAATAAATTACAATATTTAGATTCCTATAGTAAACATGGTAATTGCCTTTTTGATGAGATCAAATTATCTGAAGGCTTACAAATTAAACAAAATGGCTACATTCAGGAATTTGTTCATTGTGCATTTTTTACATCAAAAGAAAGGAAAAAACAGATGTGTGATCATGGCCTTGTAGTGTAATTTCAATCTTTTGTAAGAGATTGGGTTCAAACTATGGCAGTATTTGGAACATGTAAAAACAGCAAAAGGAAATATATTAGCAAAACTTTTAACAGAAGCATTTATTTAGATAGAAAAAGCTAGTTTGTATGTTGATTGTCACAGAAGATAAAGCAACATGGAACATATCTATGACTAACAGCACAAAACCTTTCTCACTAATTTCTAGCCTTATTAACTGGAGTACAAACGTTTTCGGCCTTCTTAATAGGCCTTCCTCAGGTACACTGTGGAGCGTCGGTTAGAAGTTTAAATGCTGCCAGTGTTTACCCAGGTGTCGTCTTACCCGTGACGTCTTCGTCGATGATAGGTATACGACACCAGGGAGAAAAACTACATACTTTTGGTAAAGAAGGGAGGTGTGCAGATAGGATACTTGCTAAAGTTGGGGAAAAAAGATTTAGAGTAAGCACGCTACGTACAGGAGATGCACAATCACCACAGGGGGAGTGATGTCATAGTTGAGGCCGTAAACTCCCCCTGTGGTGATTGTGCATCTCCTGTAAGTAGCGCGCTTACTCTAAATCTTTTTTCCCCAACTTTAGCAAGTATCCTATCTGCACACCTCCCTTCTTTACCAAAAGTATGTAGTTTTNTTCTTTTACTATAATTGTTGGAAGCACTATTTTAAAACATTACAGTATTTTAGAATCATTTGGTACTTTAGAAAATATATTACAGGAAACAGATAAAATGTATGTCAGGGAATACGCTGAATAACTGAATTTAATGAACTTATAGATATGGTTCCGAAAAACATTGACTAAAAATTCTTTCATTTACTATATCACTTTTAGGGAGTCAAAGGTGTTGCAAATAAACACTTACATATTTACATGATAAACATACTTTTAAGAAAAACACTACTGGATAAATATCAATAAGCAAGAAAAAAAAACAAATCAGTCAAAACAACAGAAAAATTCAAAGCATCCAAAAGAAGAATAAAAACATTAATTTAAAAAAATCAATCAGCATCATTTACTTCACTTAGCAGTAAGCTTGAATATCTACCTTTAAATTAACAGTTAGCTATTAAGGAATGCCTAAGGTCTTCTAAACAAAAAAGTACTAAAAGGAATGATGTATGATGAACAGTGGCTGCTAGAATGCATCATTATGAGAATGAACAGTCCATGTTTATACAAACACATGCACATAAACAAAATACTAGTTTCACTATGCAAAACCTGTATTAAAAAATATTTTAAAAATTTCAAGGCTGGCTTTGGATTTAATGAAAAGTATTTACTGCTCTTAAATAAATTACAATATTTAGACTCCTATACTAATAAATAAATTCACCATTTATCACACCAGAATTACTAAAAAATTTTACACACCTGAACCATTTATGATGTGATGATGCAAAACATCGGTAAACAAATGTTTTCAAACCCCTTCTGGACTCTGCTTCAGGTTCCAATCAGTTTCTAAAAGGACGTTCGATATCCGTTAGAAGTAGAAATCCATTCGATCATGTCGTTTAAAGCATGAGTTCGAATTGTAGGTTCGAATGGATTCAAACGATCCAAATCGTGCATGCGCGACCAGTTTGCCCGTTAGAGTTTGATGGGTGAATTAGAGCGTGTTGTGAATTAACTCCTGCCAGGCCATTGATAACAGCATCTCCTCTTTAAAATTTATGCACGTGTTGGTGGTGGAGGATATAAATCTGTGCATGGCCTCTAGCCATTTGAGGTGTTCAATAGGAGGCGAATTATGGAGGAGAATTTTAGCATTAATCATAGGAAGTCAACATTATGACTTTACCCAGCAGCATCTAATTGCATCTGGGCTCAGTTCTTTCCAAACTTCAGTCAACATGTACATTACATCTTTTAATGTTGGGCATTTCATCAGTTTCATCAACAATAGCTATGACAAGTATAAGCAGCACTTTTTGTATCTGATTTTTCTGTATCTGCTCATCTGCCTCTATTTTCCTGAGGTGTGAGAAAAAAAACAGACTTTTCATTGTATAGTTTTAAATTGTTTTATTAATTTTGCAATTACTGTCCTGGCAATTTTATATGTAACAACTAAAACGGCAAAACTGTATTTGGGACAAGACTATGTCTCGGAGACGGAATCATTTTGATGCTCAAGGCAGGTCTCGTTCTCCTATCTTCTTTGATATCGCTGCTTTTGGGCACGATCGTTCAGACTTCACAAGCCACAACCACGAAATCATCTCCGATGAAATTAACCTATCTAATTTCAAAATTTCTCCCCGTTGCATGTTGGCCCAGGTTGAATTTTTGTCAATGTGTAATGAAAAGTTCCCGTTTTTGAAATATATTATCGTGGCTATTGCATCGTCCGAAATTATTTTTTTTATTTTGCACAAACAATATACAGTTTAACCCGATTATAATGTCATTGAATGTAATGACAACCCTAATATAATGTCAAATTTTTATTGGTCCTAAGATATTACTATATACTATACTATAATGTTAAAAAATCCACTTGTAACAACATAAAACCATTTTATCATATTTGAAGCACTCCCAAATTTACAAAATTAGATTACAAATTTTTTTTTAACATAGAAGAAACTACGTGTTCGGTCCTAAGGTCAGAGTTCACTTCTTAGAATGACTGTGGGTGGTACTCCCCTCTACCTGACTTCAGTGGGGTGAGGTGGCTGTTTTGCCCGTTTGTAGAAGAGGGTCGCCATTTTGTATTTTATTTTGACTCGATCCTCGGTCCCGACTACCTAAGAGTCTGGATTTTTTTATGTGCAAATGATTTGGGCACCTAATACTCTGTGCCAAATATCAACTCTCGACATGTACTCTTTCATACCTCTATGCTGGTATGAATATGGGGAAGTACAATTTTATAAACAAGACATAGTCTTGTCAATTAAAGTAATACTGAATCATATTATTACTACACTTCATATAAACACAAATCACACTGTGATTGATTTTGTATTTTTATGTGTTCTTTAATTTTTTGGAATATGTCAAAAAAAAAAAAAAAAAAAAGTAGTTTGGGGTAGATATTTAATTTTAACAAATTGTAACTTCTGAGATTAATTGACATATTTGTCAGTACTTATAATAACAAGAAGTTTACACAAAAACCGACCAAAATACACCTATTATTATATCAAGTAATAATTAATATGTTTATTATTACAATTTATATCCATTTGATTTAATAAGTTATTGTTTCAAAAATTTAAACAAACATTCACATTCATATAGATATTACTGTTTTATTTTAGAGTTTATACAGGGTGGTTATAATTAAAGTTGCCCTACTCAGACTTGTATAGAGCATGTTCTCGTTGACATAATTTGATGAAACTTGGTATATACGTTATATGGACCATGGGAAAAAGAAAAATGCAAAAAAAAATATTTAGTTAAAATTCTACCACTAGGTGAAAAAATGGCGAAAGTAGAACAAGAAACACAAAATAGAAACGTGCTAAAGGTTTTTATTCGCATTCAATGGATTGTACATTTGTTCAATGTGCAATCCATTTGTGTCAATCACATGTTCAAAGTGCCTTACAGCATGTTCAACAGTAGCCTGATAGGTTTCTTGAGGAATTGCAACAACATGGCATGTTATTAGTGTTTCTCAAACAGGATTCCGGTTGTTTTTTTAACCCGGGAAATAACCCGAGAAATTTTTCTTATCCCGGGAAATCCCACAAATTTCTTAAAAATTCACTTTTTTTCTTATTTTGTGTTAAGGTTAAGAAATTTTGCAAATAGAAAGCATAATTATCTCATTCACTGTCAGAATACATTTGTATTTATTAATTTTAAACCTACCTATTANTATCGTACTATTCAGTTTTTTATTTATACTATATTTGTGCTCCTTTAGTCGTACTTTCAGGTTTCTTCTGGTTACTCCGATATACTCTTTCTCAATACCTAATTGTTGGTTCTCAAAGTGTATACTGTATACACCCGGTTGGTCTTCTAAATTAATTTTGTCCTTGTCGTTTCTTAATAAACTATAAATATTAGGTGCTCTTTTATATATTATCCTTGCATTTTTGTATTTTCCTAATTCCTTCACCACCTTCTTCGTTTGTTCATTGTATGTGAACTTATTAAATGTAGTATTGTTGTTATGGTTTGGATTCGTAGTTTTTTGTTTACCGTAGCTTTTTACAAGGCCTATGATTGTGGACTTTCTGTATCCTAATTCAACAGATAGCAAGGACTTTAGGATACAGAAAGTCCACAATCAAAATTTAACTTTTTTTCAATTTCTTAAAAAATGAAAAGCTCTTTGTGATCCAAAAAGGCCTTGGATATATGAGCAGAAGTACATAAAATGAATTAAAAATCACAGTGAAAAGTATTTTGTCTATTGCAGAACATTTATAAAGAGAATTAGTATATAAAAATATTTGATGACAGCAAGGTTAACTCAGGATAAGTCAGAAAATATCTTTAGTATCATTACACAATACAAGGGTTGTAATGACCATCCTAATCCTGATGAATATTTAACTATTGTGGAATGTTTGAATTTTTACAATTTGGCTAAAACACCAAGAAATGACAATACTTTTCCCAACAATATTGGCTCTTTAATATGTCCAAAACAACAATTTATGAAGAATGATCAGTCCAAACTTTTTATAACTGATAAATTTCTTTAAAATGGAAAATTATTAAAAGCTGATGAATATTTAAAATCTGAGAAACTAAAACATTCAGATATTGTTCATCAATGCAATAATTAACAATTAATTTATTATATTTCTGGATATTCAGTAATAAAATTTTTCAGAAAACATCCTGCACTGATTGTAAGAAGTGCATTAATGCAAAATCTATTGATGCAACAGATATATATCCAGAATGTGCAAGATATACAAAGGAGTTTGATAAATGAGGGTTTCATCTATCCTTCAATCCGCTATTCTATCTTTGTGAATAAATTTTCATTATTATATATGAGTGTTTTAGTTTCAATAATTTGCATGAAGTACACTTGATATTTTATCTAATTTAAGAAATAAAAATATAAAGTAAAGCAATTTTATGAATATCACAATCCATATAACTGAAAAAATTAACACTTCACATTAGAGAGGTTGCGGCTGATGTTTTCATCGTGAAAATGTAAACGTTGGACGTCGAGCGCCACCATCTAGCAAGTCTAGAAGATTGACAAATGGTGTTTGGTACGTTGAGCATGGTGAGTAGAAGTTCGGCTTAAACTTCTTTTTTTTGTGTTGTAATAAAAAAGTCATAAAAAATCATTATTTGGGGTTAAAATTAAGTATTTATGAGTAATATTGTAAAAAAAATAATGATTTTAATTCAGAAATTAATTATTCAATATTTTTAAAAATAATTGAAGTGACTAGAGAAACTCTAAGGCTGTGTTCACTTTACTTTTTAATATAAAACTTTAAAAGTTTTATATTACAGTAACATTTGTTATTCATATACCACACAAAATATATCTATAATTTCTTAATTTTATAATAGCTAAAAAAAATTGTTTCTATTATATTACTGTATAAAAGTGTGAAGCAAAACACATATTTAGATTCAATGGTGCAAAAAACAAAGATGAGACTACATTGAACAAAAAATTAAACTAAAAAAAATTACTATTTTTCTGCTGTTGACTTAGTGAAATAGTAAGTATTCTTGAACAAAGATTACAAATCAAAATCATGTCTGTAAAGTTGGCTACTCTTGCTTAGAAAAAGTAAGAGTAGAGAGGTTGAGAATGAATTAAAAATCACAGTAAAGTAAAGTAAGAGTAGAGAGTTAGTATCATTACACAATACAAGGGTTATAATGACCATTATTCTAAGTTAGTTAGAACTTCTGCTGATATTTGAGCATTACCACAGTCTTTATTTCACCATCATCGTCATCACCTAGTTCTTAAAAGTCAGTAGTAGTGTCACAAATAGTTTCAATAATTTCATTATTTAAGGAATTAAATTTTTCCTGTGACCAAGACTAACAGACTTGGTCACAAGAAAAATTCAATTACATCAGTGTTGGCGGTGTCAACAATACCCATGTCACTAAAGCACTTTAATAGGTCTTGCAGATCTTATTCAATTGCATTTGTAGTATTTTTTGGTTCTTTACATGCTGATATTTTAGCATTAATCATAGGAAGTCAACATTATGACTTTACTCAGCAGCATTTAATTGCATCTGGGCTCAGTTCTTTCCAAACTTTAGTCAACATGTACATTACATCTTTTAATGTTGGGCATTTCATCAGTTGCATCAACAATAGAATCAACAATAGCTATGATAAGCATAAGCAGCACTTTTTTTGTATCTGATTTTTCTGTATCTGCTCATCTGCCTCTATTTTCCTGAGGTGGAAAAAAAAGGCGAGAGACTTTTCATTGTATAGTTTTAAATTGTTTTATTTATTTTGCAATTGCTGTCCTGGCAATTTTATATGCAACAAGTAAAACGGCAAAACTGTATTTGGGACAAGACTATGTCTCAGAGACAGAATCACTTTGATGCTCAAGGCAGGTCTCTTTCTCATTCTCCTATCTTCTTTGATATCGCTTCTTTTGGGCGCGATTGTTCAGACTTCACCAGCCACAACCATGAGATTGTCCATGATGCATCTCCGATGAAATTAACCTATCTAATTTCAAAATTTCTCTCCGTTGCGTGACGGCCCAGGTTGAATTTTTGTCGATGCGTAACAAAGTTCCCATTTTTTAATAAAATTATCGTGGCTATTGCATTGTCCGAAATTATTTTTTTATTTTGCACAAACAATATACAGTTTAACCCGATTATAATGTCATCGAATGTAACGACAACCCTAATATAACGTCAAATTTTTATTGGTCCTAACATTTTACTATACTAGATAATGTTAAAAAAACCCACTTGTAATGACATAAAACCATTTTAACGTCATATTTGAAGCACTCCCAAATTTACAAAATTAGATTACAAATTTTATTTAACATAGAAGAAACTACGTGTTCAGTCCCAAGGTCAGAGTTCACTTCTCAGAATGACTGTGGGTGGTACTCCCCTCTACCTGACTTCGGTGGGGTGAGGTGGCTGTTTTGCCTGTTTGTAGAAGAGGGTCACCATTTTGTATTTTCTTTTGACTATTCTCGGTCCACTGACTACCTACCTACGAGTCTGGATTTTTTTATGCGCAAATGATTTGGGCACCTAATACTCTGTGCCAAATATCAACTCTCGACATGTACTCCTTCTTACCTCTATGCTGGTAAGAATATTGGGCAGTACGATTTTATAAACAAGACATAGTCTTGTCAATTAAAGTAATACTGAATCATATTACTATTACACTTTATATAAACACAAACAACACTATGATTGATTTTGTATTTTAATGTGTTCTTTAATTTTTTGGAATATGTCAAAAAAAATAGTTTGGGATAGATATATAATTTTAACAAATTGTAACTTCTGAAATTAATTGACGTATTTGTCAGTACTTATAATAAGCAAGAAGTTTACACAAAAACCGACCGAAATACACCTATTATTATATCAAGTAATAATTAATATGTTTATTATTACAATTTATATCCATTTCATCTAATAAGTTATTGTTTCATCTAATAAGTTATTGTTTCAAAAATTTAAACAAACATTCACATTCATTTAGATATTACTGTTTTGTTTTAGAGTTTATACAGGGTGGTTATAATTAAAGTTGCCCTACTCAGACTTGTATAGAGCACGTTCTCATTGACATAATTTGATGAAACTTGGTATATATGTTATATGAACCATGGGGAAAAGAAATATGCAAAAACATATTTAGTTAAAATTTCTACCACTAGGTGAAAAAATGGCCCATGAAGAACAAGAAACAAAATGGAAACGTGCTAAAGGTTTTTATTCGCATTCAATGGATTGCACATTTGTTCAATGTGCAATCCATTTGTATCAATCACATGTTCAAAGTGCCTTACAGCATGTTCAACAGTAGCCTGATAGGTTTCTTGAGGAATTGCAACAACGTGGAGTGTTATGCTTGCTTTCAATTCAGACAGAGTCCATATGCCTCCTCTATAGAAACGATCTTTCATATATCCCCACAATTAAGTCACAGGGAACTTTTTCATGCCATTTTTTCTCCTAGTGATAGAAATTTGAACTAAATATTTTTTTTTGTATTTTCCTTTCCCCTATGGTCCATATAACGTATATACCAAGTTTCATCAAAATACGTCAATGAGAATAGGCTCAATGCAGGTCCGAGTACAGCAACTTTAATTATAACCACCCTGTATTTAGTAGCCTAAAAATTTATTAATTAAACAGTAGACAATACCAACATATAAAAAATATCAACTTAATGTATTGTTTATTTTATAGTAAAATGATTATTAAGCAACAATTATTCATAAGAATATGCAAGTTGTACCATTACATTACTCTTAAATTAATATTTCATAAAAATTGAATGACAGTTTTAATTTGAATTACCATATTTTATTTTAAATTTTAAAGTACGTTTTCAGACCACAAAAATATAACAATTATTCCGTTTAATAAGCTACATAATATTGTTATACAACCCGTCAGAAAACTAAAACTTTGCCACAAACAGTCCGTAGACAAGTACCGATCTGAGGATCATATTTTGATGTTTTAATTTAATTAAAACCATGGTTAAAGTTTACCTAGGGAACCGCAATGGCCACGCTTCCAGTAATCTCGACGGCATGTGATATTAGAAATTTATTGTAGGTGGCACTGTTTTCAAATTACATTATCGTATGTAAATTTACTTTTCTGCACAACAATAAGAATTCTGCATGTGGTTTTTTTTTTTAATAGTTAAACATTTATGAAAAAAAGTCTTCCTTACCTATTTACTATTAAAAATAAACAAAAATTTCTATTCGTTATAGTTTTAAAGTTGAAATGAGAAGAAAATTGAATAATTTTTTTATAATAATAATTATTCACAGAAGTGTTGTTTTGTGAGATGATGGCTACTGCCGACATTAATTTGGATAAATTTTGGACTAACTGTACCTCTAGACAGTATAAACAATTTAGATTTAGGTTTGGATATAGATCATTTAACTGTAAATCATTCAAAAAATTTCATGGATCCGAAAACAGTAGCCAATACGCAGAAAATTGAACAATTGTGGGGGTATTTAAAAAACAGAAAAAACACCTTCAGGTTCATTGTACAGAGGAATTGTCCGAATCCTATTTGTATTCCTTTATGTATAAAAAATATCTCAAATGACACTTGAAATCTGCAGGGGAATGTTTTCAAATTTTTATAAAACATCCGAGCTTTATTTATCCCGGGTCCGGAATTGAGCTAAAATGAANAATGATTTGGGCACCTAATACTCTGTGCCAAATATCAACTCTCGACATGTACTCCTTCTTACCTCTATGCTGGTAAGAATATTGGGCAGTACGATTTTATAAACAAGACATAGTCTTGTCAATTAAAGTAATACTGAATCATATTACTATTACACTTTATATAAACACAAACAACACTATGATTGATTTTGTATTTTAATGTGTTCTTTAATTTTTTGGAATATGTCAAAAAAAATAGTTTGGGATAGATATATAATTTTAACAAATTGTAACTTCTGAAATTAATTGACATATTTGTCAGTACTTATAATAAGCAAGAAGTTTACACAAAAACCGACCGAAATACACCTATTATTATATCAAGTAATAATTAATATTTTAATTATGAATTAGAAGTTCAGACTATGTACAAAAAATTAAATAAATTTTTGAGTCTATCAGTTAATCCTTTTTCTCACACCACAGAAGTACACCTTTTACATTAGATTGAAGAAATCACTTCATAAAAAAACAAATAACAGTAGGTAAACATTCACAATTAAAAATATCCTGAGTTCATCATATAAATTGTAACTACATGCAAATTTGAAGATAACTCGTATCCACCACTAGAGGGCTTGAACCTGATACAAATAGTATAAAACTTAATAGTGTGGTGTGAAGATTTACTTTGTTTTTTTAATGTTAAAGGCGTCAGAACCTAAAACAGAAGGCTGACGTCTGGTCATTTTTAAAATTGTGAATGTTTACCTACTGTTATTTGTTTTTTTATGAAGTGATTTCTTCAATCTAATGTAAAAGGTGTACTTCTGTGGTGTGAGAAAAAGGATTAACTGATAGACTCAAAAATTTATTTAATTTTTTGTACATAGTCTGAACTTCTAATTCATAATTAAAATTGGAAAAATATCCTGAGTTCATCATATAAAATAATTAATATGTTTATTATTACAATTTATATCCATTTCATCTAATAAGTTATTGTTTCATCTAATAAGTTATTGTTTCAAAAATTTAAACAAACATTCACATTCATTTAGATATTACTGTTTTGTTTTAGAGTTTATACAGGGTGGTTATAATTAAAGTTGCCCTACTCAGACTTGTATAGAGCACGTTCTCATTGACATAATTTGATGAAACTTGGTATATATGTTATATGAACCATGGGGAAAAGAAATATGCAAAAACATATTTAGTTAAAATTTCTACCACTAGGTGAAAAAATGGCCCATGAAGAACAAGAAACAAAATGGAAACGTGCTAAAGGTTTTTATTCGCATTCAATGGATTGCACATTTGTTCAATGTGCAATCCATTTGTATCAATCACATGTTCAAAGTGCCTTACAGCATGTTCAACAGTAGCCTGATAGGTTTCTTGAGGAATTGCAACAACGTGGAGTGTTATGCTTGCTTTCAATTCAGACAGAGTCCATATGCCTCCTCTATAGAAACGATCTTTCATATATCCCCACAATTAAGTCACAGGGAACTTTTTCATGCCATTTTTTCTCCTAGTGATAGAAATTTGAACTAAATATTTTTTTTTGTATTTTCCTTTCCCCTATGGTCCATATAATGTATATACCAAGTTTCATCAAAATACGTCAACGAGAGTAGGCTCCATACAGGTCCAAGTACCCCAACTTTAATTATAACCACCTCTATTTAGTAGCCTAAAAATTTATTAAACAGTAGACAATACCAACATATAAAACTATCAACTTCATGTATTGTTTATTTTATAGTAAAATGATTATTAAGCAACAATTATTCATAAGAATATGAAATTTGTACCATTACATTACTCTTAAAGTAATGGTAATTTGGCACGCTGAATCGATTGGTATTAAAAAAAATTACTTACGATCAACCGTTTAAAAGTTACGAACGATTTTTTATTTCCGGCTATTTGCNTGGCGACCGGAAGTGCGGCCATTGGGGTTCCCTAGGTAAACTTTAACCAAAACCATTTTAATTAATTAATGATGCATACTGCAAACATTTCAGAATAAGTGTTAAATATTAAAACAGTTTATGCAAGTTTATTTGAATTTTTCTTATTGAATATATTCAAGCCAATATGTATATATACGTATGAGCAAAAAGTCAAAGTGGCATTTGCAAGATCGCGAGACCCACACAATCGAGTCTAGCAAGTCGTGTTGCTTCACTAAGGGTGCGACTATGCAGACGCGAATTTAGAGAGAGCGAGAGGTTGCGAGCGATTTAGTTTTCGCAAAGGAAAACCATGCACAAACAAGAAGCGAGAAATAACGCTAGCGAGAGCGAATTTCTGGTTCTCGCACATATCTGACATGTTTTGATATTTATCGCGTCTCGCCTCTTCTCGCTCGCTCGGAAAATTCGCTTGCTCGCGTCTGCATAGTCGCACCCTTAACATTATAGCATTTAAGTATTTAGCCTAAGCGACTATACCAACTTCGAGAAGTTCACTTGACCATTCTTGTATTACTTGACGTTATAAAGTTTAAGAGGGTTGGAGGCTCGCCCACACCCGGGCGTTGAGCGGAACTACATGCGGAGTGACGGCAGTGCTGTGCGATGTCTATAATTTTAACATCGATGTCAAACATCGGTGTTTGCCTAAGCATCAATGGTAAATTTCGATGTCGGATTTCACATCGATGTTTGATCGATGCCCATTGGAACATCGATGTTCAATCAAGATAAACTCAAACAATTTAAAAAAAAACAAAACTTAATTTTATTTTCAACTTGTATAGTTCAATTACAGTTCCAATGCATACAGTTCTTCAATTGATAATGAATTTAAAACTAGAAGTTTGTGTACATTCTTTGGCTTTAAAGTACTCCGCTTTTTGTTGATAGTATTTCCAGCTTTGGAAAATAATCTTTCTGCTGGAACTGAAGTGGCAGGAATGCAAAGCCACTTCATGACAAGTTCACATAAATTATAGTTAAAAAATTTCATGGATTTCCACACATCCAAAGCATTACTATTGTGAAGCACAATAGGGACATGTAAAAAAGTTTTAAAATTTGAATTTAAAGTTGCATTTGTGTTAACATTTTCTATCTTAATATCAATTTTTCTGGATGACCAAAGGTCACCATCTTCAAGTTTATTTTCTGCATTATTGTGAAAACTTATTTGAGCCTCAGCAGAGGGAAATTTACAAAGTTCTGCATTTACACATTTAATTGCATTTGCACAACATGCTGGACCTTTAAAATCTAGCTTTTTGAACCTTCGGTCTAGTAATGTGGAAACACTATATACTAACTTCGTCTCAGTGGATTTAAAACGGAAATCAAGATTACTAAAACATTTTTCCAGCAACTTCTTTCCCACATTTGTTTCTGTAGAAACCTTTCAAAGTGCATTAAACATTAACCCTAAAAATGGGATAATTTTACTGATGGTAGT
>NW_019384553.1:636510-662951 GCF_000671375.1 Centruroides sculpturatus | reverse complement strand
TTCAGATATTCTAGATTTATTTTAATTTTAGAGTATGCATCCTATATTAAAAATTGTTTTGAATCATATTTTTTTGTGCTATTTAAGCTAATCTGATTAAAAAATAGCATGATATGGTTTACATATTTATAATTATTCCACAATTTTATATCAGTTTATCTTTTTCAATTTATCAGATAAATTTTTTAAGTGGAATTTGTTATGAAATCATAATTCCTTTATTTTTTCCATTAAAATATTGTTTTATTGGATTATCTGGAATCATTTTCATCCAGAAAAGAAAAATATCTTAGATCAGCTCTATCTTTGAAAACTAGTCCTAAAATGTTTGAAAAGTTTAAGATGTTTTATGTATAAACATGAAGAATTCCACTATAAACATGTATTGTGTAAAAATATGAATATTGTTTCAATATTCTGAACAACTAAACAGAATTTTTACATTTCACAAAAAACTTTTGTTTGATAAAAAAATTATAATCAGTTTCAAGATTTAGTTGTTACATTTATATAAACATAATAATCTTTGAATTGTATTGTGAATTAAACAGGAAATTATGTTTTATCTCAACAAATATAACTGTTGTTAGGATATCAGATATATCATTATCTATTTATTGAGTAAAATTCATGAAATACATTTTGTGAAAAATTTAGATAATCTAAATAAATTTTATCTCATGAAATAATTCTTTTTATTAAATTTAATTTTAGACTTTAAGATGTTTTATGTATAAAAACATGTTTACTCTGAGATTTTGTTTATTTTTCATTTAGTTCATTTAAGACAATTTAATTAAGTACAGTAGTTATGCATTTTGCTAAAAAATATCACCTGTGTAGTTCATTCAGTACACAATTCTATATGTTTGATGGGCAGATTCAGATTCAACTATCCACTCCAGCAACTGAGCAATTCAGCCCTTAACAAATCTAAATAAACAAATGTAGATTATTTACATTAGTCATCTTACTCATATTTAAAAACATATAATTTTATTAATTTAAATACATATACATTTTTAAATACCATTTAATAACAAAATATTTACTTTATTCATATTTTATTTCTGTTATTATTTATTTCCCTAGATTTAACCACTAGTGGCAAAGTCATCAGAGTAGTAACTGGATTAGCAAAAGTTGTTGCTCTCCTCACTCTGCTTTACTTCTTCATTTGCTCGTTAGACTTTTTAAGCTCAGCATTCCGTCTCCTGGGTGGAAAGAAAGCAGGACAAGCATTTCAAGACAATAAATTACTCCAGAATCCAATTGTTGGTCTGATGATAGGTGTTCTGGCCACAGTTCTTGTTCAAAGTTCCTCCACATCAACCTCTATTGTTGTCACCATGGTTGGAAGCAAACGTAAGTTATAATATTTTCAAGTTTTTAGTTAGACACATTTAAGTTTTTTAAACATTATTTTAGATATTGAATTTACACCAAAAGTTTCTGTGAAATTATAACAAAAATATAATATATTGTAATTATGCTAGTTTGATAAATTATTTATGCATTACATCATAATGAATTTTTATGAATTACATCAAACAATATGTGGATGAAATTATATTTACCATAATATGCAACATTTTATGTTGCATATTATGGTAAATATAATTTCATCCACATATTGTTCAAATATTTTCCATCAAATAAATTTTAATATAAGAGAGAGAAAAAAAATGAAATTTGTGCATTATGATATTCGGGCATCTTAATTGTTAAAAGTAAAGAAATCTTGAATAGTTTTTAACATGTATTTAAAGAAATTGTATAGAGTATTCATTAAAGGGTTAAACGAATTCCATTATAGATATAAAATTTAAGTACATGAAAATTTAATGTACTAATAAACATATATTTCTTCTTTAAATCTATAAACTGAAAGCTATGAAAATAAATTTTAAGCATGAACATTCATTACTATGGTTTTAATTGGATTTTCTCATATTTTATTTCAGTTTT
This sequence comes from Centruroides sculpturatus, assembly GCF_000671375.1. Classification (NCBI taxonomy): domain Eukaryota; kingdom Metazoa; phylum Arthropoda; class Arachnida; order Scorpiones; family Buthidae; genus Centruroides; species Centruroides sculpturatus. Next base: position 660,983 of record NW_019384553.1, on the reverse strand, counting down.
GGCATTCATGTAAATTTAAAAAGAATGATCAGTTAATGCTCTTTTTCTCTAGAAAACAGATCAAATTATTGTCAAGAATCTTATCTTGAATTCAAAAGCTTTCAACTATTTATTTAGTCATCTAACACAAAACAATAATGGAATGTAATGTTGAAAAATTACAGTTTAAAATTTATATTTTTAATTAAATAATCAAAAATTAAATTATAGATTTTAAATATTGATCAATACAACACTCAAAGTAAAATTCCTCTATTTTATGATTTACTGTTTATTGAATTATTTATGTATCCAGACTAGAGTAGTCATGGATAATTTATTTAAGGTATCAATTTCTTTTAAACTGTATGAAGTTTGAAGAATAAAACCATCAAATTCATTATTACTGAATTATTACTTTGAAAATCCTTGAAATTTTTTTTTTATTTTGCATTTTTTTAATCTTATATATATACTGAGTGGCCAATTTATTATGACCATGTACTCAGTACATTGTTGAGCCACCTTTCACTCACAATACTGCTGCAATTCTATTTGGCATGGATTATATGAGATGTCGTTAAGTGGCTGGAAGAATCTGATACCATATTCAATAAAATGCATTTTCCATCCATCTATCAGGCAGATGGATCCATTCTTACTGAATGGATGGTTCTGAATCCTAAGAATGAATGGTTCTGGATCCAGTTGCCTGATACTATCCCTTTTGACCTCATCCCATAAATGCTTAATTGGATTGAGATCTGGTGATTGTGGAGGCCAACTAAGCAATATGAAGTCTCCATCATGCTCTTTAAGCCATCTTTTGACAATTTGAGTTTTATGGCATGGAACATTGTCCTACCAGAAGTATCCATCTCCAGTGGGGTGGGCTATTAACATAACTGGGCATACTTGGTCAGCAACAATATTTAAATACCTTTGGGCATTCAGACATTGTTCCACATGAAGCAAAGGGCTTAAACAATGCCAGGAAAACATCTTCCAAATTATAACATTGCCTTCATAAGATTGAAGTGATATGGAAATGCATATAGGGACCATGCTTTCATGCTGTTTTCTCCACATTTGTGCTCTGCCATCTGCACAGTGCAATTAAAAACATGGTTCATCAGACCACATTAAACTTTTCCAGAATTTTACTGCCCAATCTTTGTGATCATGTGCAAATTGGAATTGTTTGATCTTGTTAGCTGCAGACAACAAAGGCTTTTTAACAGGCTGTTGGCTTCCAAACTCAAGACAATGTAATGCATGGCAAACAGTTTGTTCAGAGGCCATCAGAGATGTTCTCTGACTAAGATCAGCTGTAATCTGACATACTGTTGCTCTTTTGTTGAACTGGACAAGTCTGGCAATTCGTTTTTCAGCTAAAGCATCTAGCAACCAAGGATGACCACATGCCTTATGTTGAGACCTGCTTTTTTGTTTGATAGTCCACTCTTTGTACTGTACAGTACATATGTACAAAGCTGTTCTTGAACACTTCACAAACAAAGCAGTTTTGCTGATACTCGCTCCACTGCTTCTGGCATCTACAATCATTCCAAGTTCAAAGTTTGTTAAATAACGTCTTTTACCCATACCTTCACATGCAATACTCTTCAACTGTCTGTACGATCATTCAGCAATTTCTCTTTATAACAATCTTGTCCTACAGTGGCATCAGTGTGACATCTTAGCTGATTTGTGTAAACTTTGTAGGGGGTCATAATAAATTGGCCACTCAGTATATATATATAAGATAAAAGAAATGCAAAAAAAATCTTATATATATAATAGACTATATTCAAATTATCTTTATTGTAAGATATTTATCTAATCTTTATTTACTATTAATTTTCTCATTGTTTAACTGTTTATTCTGGAGTTTTAATTTTATACAAAGACAACCTATATATATCTACAGGACAATAACCTTTAATAATCTTTCCAGATTTTTATATATGGCTTTCAGAAGTCAGTTATAGCTTTCATCAATGTTGTTCCATCTAAAAGTCAAAGTTTAAAAAATTTCCTATATTGAGTTGACAAAAGATAAAAATAAAAACAGGACATTACACTATCTATATTGATAAAATTCAAAATTTTTGTAACTAAATATTGATAAGATAGAAAGCCTTCCAGTTGTGAGATATAAAGTTAGAATGTGATTTGATTATGATATAAATAAAATAAATCTTTCATTTAAATTTGTTAACAAAATCAACTTTGTGCATATAAATTTGTATAATTTTGAAAAAAAAAAAAAAAAAGTATATTTTACTATTAAGAGATAATTTCTCAAATAATTATCATAACTTACAACTATTTTAATTTAATATAATTAATAATCAAAATTAATATTATAATTATAATATAAATTATTGTAATATAGCAAACAGTAAAAGATATAATACTTTACTTTCAAATAATAAATATTTAACATATATATTATTATTTATATAAAAATAGATTACATAGAAATAGAACAATATTTCAAGTAATGATATTTACACATTTAAATTTTTAAAAAAGTAGACTAAAATAAAATAATCCAAACCTAAATCATGGATAAATGAAAGGTTATGAAATTGGTTAAAAAAAAAATACAGAAATTTTGAAACAGATGCTCAAAAATTGCTCTCCAAGTTAAATATAAATTCCAAAAATTTTGGAAATTCAAGCATTAACTTATCAGTCATAAACAGAACAATTTTATTACTATATCACATTAGATTAAATTATAGTGTTATCAGAATACTAATTTTCAATCATTACTCTCATTTTAATCAGTTTTTGTTTCTTCATTGAAGAAAATGAATTGTGATATAGTTTAATATGTTATTTATTCAGAAAATCAGTAATAAATACAATTACTTTATTGGAACAAACTACTTACTGTTTTATTTTATTTTATTTTTTTAAGAAAGTTGTTTTTTATTTAATAACGTTTTGTTTATTTGTTATGATATTCTTCTAGTTTAATATTTGCTATTATTTAACTTATGTCATATTCCTTTGATTATAAAATTCATATTGATTGCTATAAAAAATTAATTTTAATTTGCTGACAATTTCCTTATCTTGATTTTATGATATACAGTAAGTCAGTTCACAGAACTCCTTCAAAAACATCAAATAAAAACATGATACTATATCTTTAACAATTAAACTGATGATTTCAATATTGATGCTAATTTATATTCATTACTCTTTTAGTAATTTTCTATAAACTCCTGCAATCTTGAAAGCAATCTCTACAATACGATTTATGAATGTGAATGGACAATGTATGAATATTAACAAGCAATTATTTATTGTGACATCGTCATAATGCTGGGCTGCAATTTTTAATTGTATTTTTAATGTATTTAACTTAAAATATATACTCTTACCTCAAATTAGTAGTGGCTTGACCCTGTACATCATACTTTCCTTTAACAACAGAGTCATGCCAGTCACCTCTCTAACATTTTTTAGGGGAAATTTTTGAATTGAAATAACATTGACTTCTGGTTTGCACCAGAAGTTCTTATATAGTTAATTGGGGCCTCCTGCCCCTATGCTTTCCATATCTGGTCTTATCTTTCACTTATCTAACTCCATTCTTGAGATTAAGGAAAGACAGATGGATAACTGTGGGAATTTATAGGTCTACAAATTTTTCAAATTGCAGTCCAATGAGATAAAAATAACAAGCAACACCACTTACTAAAAATAAATGAAAATATAAAAACTGTCTGTTGGCATTACTGTAAAACTATTCTAAAATTTCAATTAAAGACTGCATTTGAAACTAGTTTTCTTTATCAATCATTAAGGATGTAAGATCTTGTATATGCTTAACATTTAAAAAAACTGTTTAATTCTAAACTGGTTATTACATTGAAGTGAAAAAAAAACATGTACATTTGTTAATATGTATCTATTATTTATTGGTAATTAAAGTGCTAATTTAATGTAATGTCGTAATTTTTAAATACTTGTTTTTATCTTTTTATTGTTCTTTTACTTTAAAATACCTACATGTTATATCAGTTAAAGACAATATTTCTCTTTCCATACATAACTATATTTTGTGTCAATGCACTCATAATATGAAGTAGGGGAAAAAAAATTTCATAATGTTATCAGTAAAATATATCAAATTTTATATTTACTAAGGAATCAGTATTCTGATTAAAAAATCAAATATTTCAAGAGATTGAAAATGTTTTCTAAAGCTTTATAAGAAGTTGAATGACCAGTTTGATTTGTAGTTAGACTTTTTGTACAATGTAAAATAATTTAGTGACTGTTATCAGTATTGTATTTAAGAGAAGTTACTGAATGATGACATTACTTTTTTGTTAGTTTAAGTAACTTATTCCACTTCCCATTGAGCTCAAACTGCTTCATTCATTAATGCCATTGCCACTTGAGATCAAGCTGTTTATTATATAGTTTTTATTTGCCTTAACAGAAACAATTTTTTAGAATATTTAGTACTAATTCAGTTTTTTGTTCATCAGTTTGGAGAGAGTTTGGAGATGTGACTATATTGCTATTTTTTTGGATTTACAATAGTTTAAATCAGTTTAAATGGAAAGTTGTTCATTGTTTATCAAATATAATTTTAAAAAATATAGAAACAATATTCCATACTTCTCTGTTAAAAAATTTACTGATGGTTTTATATGAAAATTTTGACCTAAGAGACCCTATTGGTCCCAAATGATCTATTGGGTCTAAACTTTCTCATAAAATCAGTGTGGTGTATCTATTGAGTCTGAGTTACAATCCAGAATTATCCATCTACAGTAATTTATTATTATTTTTGATAATGAATACTTGATTGAAATAACAGATTGTTTTTTTTTTTTTAAGTTATTTTTAACATGTAATGTATGAAGTGAAATTGTAGATTGAAATTGTTAGAAACAATACACGTCATCCTATATATATATTTATTTGTAGCTCTTTCTGACTTTTTCTTTTTTACATATAAATTAATTCCACCAATCTGAACAATAACATACAATAATTTGTTAGATTAGCAAGATCACTATAATTGGATATTTAAAAGTTTAAAGGTATTTTTCCCAAAACATAAAATATACACGTGTTTTGTCATGTAGAAAATTAATAGCACCCAGTTGTGATAGCACATACAAGTGGCAATGTAAAAACTTTTCATTTCATAATTTCTTATATCTTAATTAAAATTATGACTGAGCAATATTAATTTCTTGATTTTGGGAATTTTATTGGTATCTACTGGTTTAAATGATTTAGTTCCCCTAAAATAACAATAGAAAATTCTATTGGTTTCTATTGTTTTTTTAAGAAGGACTGCAATCATAGTAATTAATTACCTGTTAACTATATTATATATTTGCTATAAAACAAATAATTTGAGAATATAAACTGTAAACCAAAAATCATAGATAGGCACTGTAATTTGTTAATGTAATATGTAAACAATATTTATAACATAAATTTACATTATAAAATTTACATGAAATAACTCATTCAAAACATTATTTTTTTAATAGAATTTTTTCAACATTTAAAACAAAAATTGTTAAAAATTTGAATATAATATAATAAAAAAACAGGATTTATTTTAAATAGACTTTATTAATATTAATTATATTTATAAATAAAAGTTTTATTTAATAGTTATATCCGTCAGTAATGCTATTCCCATTATAATGGGTGCCAACATTGGAACGTCCGTAACAAACACAATTGTTTCTCTAAGTCAAGTGAGTGATCGCAATGAATTTCGAAGAGCTTTTGCAGCTGCAACAGTCCACGATATGTTTAACTGGTTGACTGTTATAGTATTATTGCCAATTGAAATTATAACAGGTACATAATTTTTATTCAAAGTATTGAATTTAATATTGATTTAACTTTCAAAAAATTAATTTCAATGCATTACATAAATTAGAATTAAATTTTATTAATTTTAGAATAGTATTTTTCATAACCTAAGAATATGTTAAGTTTGTTATTCTAATTTATTTATTTTTATTATATATTTTTCCACTCATAACAATCTAAATGTATGAAGCTAGATAGCATGGCTTCTAGATCAGATTCCTAACAACTCTGTTTACAAGCAATCTTGTAAATTCTTAAAAATATCTTTCAGCAAGTCATAAAAATTACAAGGAAATATTAAATATCTTTTAAATAAAATGAACATTTAACTTAATTTTTAAAATTATTTTTAAATATCTAAATCTTATCAGAATTTTAAACACTGACTGAAAAAAAGAATGAATGTTTGTTTATTATATTTAAAATCTCTAATTAAATAAATTATTTTTCAAGGTTTTATAAAATATTGTTATATATGATTGACTTTAAATATAAAAATGTGTTCATTCATATTTAAAGTTTAGTAACATTTTATACATGTTAAATGTTAGAGCTGCCTTAAAATGTCTTGATAAGCATAAACAAATACTGGTTTATTGACAAAGAAGCAAGACTATAACACTTATTCTATTTTAATATTATTTTTTTAATCAAACAAATAATATTTTAAATGTCATTGATAATATTATCAATTTGAAAAATATAATAATGCAACTGCTGGGAGAAAGATTCAAATTTACATCTTTTAGAAATTTAATTCAAAACTTTGTAAATAAAATAATTAGTTATCAGGTTCACTTAAAATGTTGGGTACTCAATGTGTTTTTGAATTTTTCTAGTTTTGTATAAATTCTTTATTCAAAATTATCAAAGATATGCTATTTCCTCATAATCTTTAAAAACTTTGTTAAAAATCTTTAAAAATATTTTAGTCACAGCTAGTCTGCTTCTTCCTTACTTAAATCAACTTCTATGTCATTTTAACTACTTGACAATAATTAACATAACTGAATGTTGTGATATCTGAAGATGAAGCAGTGTAAAGCTTCAAAATATTAATGCAAAATTAATAATTATTTATTACAATGATGTTATTTTTTGTTATTTAATCAATTATATTGCATATTGATACATAACAAAAACTTCTGATAATTTTTTTATTAATGATTTTAAATACATTTTAGTTTTTACTTCAGCATATAGTCTTAATTATTAATCCCAATTGCTCTAGAATAGTGGTTCTTAATTGATGTGTCAAGACACACTAGTGTACCGTGAAAATGTAGGAATGACACAAAGTTTAAAAAAATAATAATAATTGAAAAATGATAGTTTCTCAGCTTTTTAATATTATTTCTATATTTTTATATATACTTTTGTCCAAAGTTAATGCAAATAAACATGAAATATATGTAAAGTCAACAACATGAGATGTAAGTAGCTGAAAGTTATGTCTTATGTAAATCAGCAAAGTGTCATCCTATCATATAAATGAGGCACAATAGTAGTATACCCATGTAACAAAAGTAATGCATTATACATACAGAGAAATTGTTTTTGACAGAGTCATTTGGTAAGATTAGTAATGGTGAGGAAGTGTTCCTGATACATCAGTAGTTAATCAGGCATGTATCAGAGAAGTTATTTGGATGATTCATTGTAGTTTAGAATCATTAATTTCTGTTTTTACCATATACATTTGTGCATGTTACTTTAATTTTGGACATGAGTGTATATAAAAAAATTTAGATCTTTAACATCATTTTTTTTGTTATATATACAAAAGCATCTTTGATGTGACACTGATTCATTGGTATGCTACTGAGAATTGTGAATATGCCACTAGTTCAAAAAGATTGAGTACCACTGCTCTGGAGTACCTCACTTGATATAAAATAATAAACAAGTTGTATAATTATTTACAAAATTATTCAAAAATATAGTTTGTTTATTTATTTTAAACCTATTACTAGGTATTTTATATCTATTTTATGATTTTAACAATAATTCCCAGCAAATAAATTTAAGATTGGTTTTCAAATTAAACAGGTTATCTGAAAAAATTGACACAAGAAATAATAGATTCTACAGAATGGTCACAAAGCAAAGAAGGTGTTAAAATTGAATTTTTAAATAAATTGACTAAACCATTTACAAACTTGATTATACAGGTTAGAAGATTTTTGAATTACAAATTTACATTCAATCAAAACAATTAAAATATGTAAGAAAATATATAAAATATAAATTTTCAGATTGATAAAAAAGTAGTAGAAAATTGTTTCTCTAAGTCAAGTGAGTGATCGCAATGAATTTCGAAGAGCTTTTGCAGCTGCAACAGTCCACGATATGTTTAACTGGTTGACTGTTATAGTATTATTGCCAATTGAAATTATAACAGGTACATAATTTTTATTCAAAGTATTGAATTTAATATTGATTTAACTTTCAAAAAATTAATTTCAATGCATTACATAAATTAGAATTAAATTTTATTAATTTTAGAATAGTATTTTTCATAACCTAAGAATATGTTAAGTTTGTTATTCTAATTTATTTATTTTTATTATATATTTTTCCACTCATAACAATCTAAATGTATGAAGCTAGATAGCANTAATAATAATTATTATATCATATTATTATATGATACCATAGTTTTTGGTAATTATTAGAGAAATTTTAAAGAAATCATAATTTTAATACTGAAAATTAATTTCTCTGTGTGCATTTCAATTTTAAAATTATGAGGATAGTTTAAATTTGTCTTTTAATGTAATCTCTTAAAATACTTATTTAATTAACAATACTTGTAAATTTTATTTAACTTTTTAATACACATTTAAGTTACTACATTTCTGTATTCAGTAATGAAATCAAAAACTATCTGATTCCCTTTTCTTATTGGTTTCTTTTTATATATTTTACATGTGAATTTTGAAGCAGCTAGATTGTATCTTTCAAAAAAAAAAAAAAAAAAAATCCATTTAGCCCCTGGATTAACTGTGTGTGAGTTATACACTAATTTTAAATTGAAATTATAAATTTTCACTATGAAACAACCATTGCTCCAAAGGGAAGGGATATATGGTGATGGGTTATGTGAAGGTTTTATTTTCATTCTAGCAATTTCTGCAGGATATGTGCCATAATTTATGGGGTATGTGCATGAAAATAAAGTAAGTAAAATGAAAAAACAGATATGAGTAAACATTAAAAATATTCTTACTAATTATTTTTGTCATGCCAAAAATGAAATTTATTTAATATCTAATAAACTATGGATGTTTGCATTTAATACAGTCTTTTACAGATTTCTGTATTTAATGAGTATCGAAGGTATTAATTAACTTATATGAGAAAATTATATTTGAAATTTGGACTCTTAATTCTTTCTATATCAGAGTAACAACCAGATACTAAATTTATATAGCTCAGAATTTATGTGGAAGATAAAATGATTTATACAAAAACATCACAGAATATCACATAAATTTATACTTATACTTTATGCGATAGTTATCATGTTGTTTATTGTAAAGTATTTTATTTTCTGTGTATAAATTTAACCTATGAACTTGACATTTAGTACTAGCATCAATGTGGAGTATAGATCAATACTTCTTACATAGATTAATAATCTTCAATAGTCTTTAAATAGAAATATTTTTTTGTAAAATATAATGGTTAATAATGACACATTTTTATTTGTATTCATTTTTAAATCTCTCAAAATTTTTTAAAAACAATATTAGTAACATAGACATTCAGACAACAAATAGCCTGATTGCTTACTTACATCCTTACTTCAAAATTTAGGAATGCATGTTTTCCAGATTGATAATGGTATTCTAAAAAACTGAAATGTTTAATCTTAAAAATATTTGTTTTTGATTTATTCTGTGATTTCTGCGAGTTATATAAAGGCACACAATACAGATTAGATAACATACAACACAATTATTTATTAACTCGCTAGTTCAAATACAGGATTTCATAGATACCAACAATTCTAGTTGTCCCTTTTTCAGAACCGAACATCCGATTAACAAAAATTATCTTACTTAATACTAGGTTCTTATTTCTACTCAAACTAATTAACTATAGCCGGCTTATTCGAAGATTTAGAAGGGGAAAGAAAAGAATAAGGAAAGAGGGTACCCAAAACTTGATGATGCAGGTTGAATTGTATGGGCTCGTGGATGAAGCTTCTCGTCGGTCTGGTGGGGCTGATTCACTCAATTCTTGTTTCACGCTGAGATATCAATCCAAAAGGGGTGATCCGTCTGGTTCCTCTCATTTAAGTTCCTTTTTCTTCCTCTTGTTCTAAAGTTCTCTACTTCTCATCTCACCATACAATGTCCAACTTACAGGGGAGGCTTTCCTTACGACCTCCCCTATCCACTTCCTTCCTCTCCGTCTCCCGTCCTTTCCCTTCTCCCCTCACTTCCAATCTGCCCTCGTTTTTCCTCTCCACTCACTCCCTTCGTTCTCCCCCTTCTTAACTCCCCCTCCTTCCTCCTCTCTCCTCAGTCCACTCATATCCCCTCTCAAAAGCTTTCCATTCATTCCTTTTCTCTCAGTCCACCCACACACTAAAGTCAATGGGAAGACGATAAGATTATAGAAGAGTAAACAAATAGGACAGATGAAGGTGAAGTGAAGATATATAGATATAGTTTAAAATATGGCGTGTAGCCACAATTCTATTAAAAGAACAAAATTTTATATAAAATACTGAAAAACTTTTGATGCTTAATTTTATTCTATCCTCAGAAACAATACATATTTTATAAATTATAATTGCTTAGGATTCAAATAAACTATAAATTTTTAGTTGAATTCTACAGAAATTTTATTGATTAAAGCATATATTGTATTTAAAACATTCTTTATCATACCAAAAATTATGGTAAAATGAAAACTGTTTCTGAATCATGATAACTATATCATATATTATTTTCAGGTAAATTTCTTTTGAGAGGATTGGATTGGGATGATTCCATTATTGGAGCAGTAATGTTAATAATTTCTCTTGTTATGTTATGCTCATGTCTTGTGTTGATGGTAAAACTACTCCATTCCATGCTGCGTGGACAAATTTCTGTTATCATCAAAAAAGTTATAAATTCTGAACCACGATTTCCATTTTCCATCCTCGTTGGTTACTTGGCCATATTAGTAGGATGTGGAATGACAATTTTAGTTCAAAGTAGTTCAATCTTTACCTCTGCTCTAACACCTTTGGCAGGTGTTGGTATCATATCTTTGGAAAGAATATATCCACTGACATTAGGTTCTAATGTTGGAACAACCACTACAAGTTTATTAGCAGCTTTGACAGCTGGGAAAAAAGAAACACTACAAATTGCCTTCTGTCATTTGTTTTTCAATCTCAGTGGCATTTTATTGTTTTATCCAATTCCCTACATGAGAGTACCAATCCCTTTGGCTAAGTTATTGGGAAATATTACTGCAAAATATCGATGGTTTTCAGTTTTTTACCTTATTATGATGTTCTTTGTTTTGCCAGCATCTATATTTGCTTTAAGCTTAGCAGGCACTACAATCTTCATGATAATTATTGGCATAGTTTTAGTATTGCTCACTATCATCATCATTATCAACGTATTGCAATGTAAAAAGCCTAGTCTATTGCCCGAATTTTTAAAAGACTGGAATTGGCTACCAGAATTCATGCACTCTCTGGATCCTCTAGACAGGCTGATCATTCGGATATTTGGGGTCTGTAAATGCTGTCAATGTTGCCTACAACCTCAAAATGCTCATGATGGAGCAGCTTTGGGTATAACAACCCATCAATCAGCAGTAAACATTTTAGAATCTGCTTCTCAATCAAGCGAATGCCATGCACTAAATGGATTTGAAAATTCTGCATTTGTTTGGTCAGGAAAGCCAAGTTCAGAAAGCACAATGCTGTGATATGACAAATTTTAAATATAATTAAAGAAGGGCAGGATATCATGAACAGAAATTTGAATTTATTTTAATTGTGTAAAAATAATACTGTTTTTACTTTTTATTGAACATTTACAAATTATGGTAAATATGGGTTAAATGTTTAAAGACAATTGTTTTGAAAGATTTATTATTCAGAATATGAATAACTTGTGAAACAACGACATATTTATTTCCTAGAGATCTTATGCACAAGCTACAGATGCAAAATTCTGGTAATTTAATACTGTAAAATAACACATATACCCCAGATATGTATGTAATATAATAATGGATTACAAGGGAATTTTAAAAATCACATCAGAATCTTGTACAGTTATTTTGCAATATACCAAAAATATAATATTAATCCAATCATGAGACCATGGTACCATGATTGGATAGTACAATATTATTTACTTATACTGTCATAGCATTCTATCACAAATAATTCTTTGTAATAAAAACTGTTATTGTTTTTTATTCAATTATTTTGAAAATTCAGTATCTTTGTCTCTAAAATCATTATTTTTTTTCATACATATAACTTATATGTAATGTTGATGCAAATGCCAAAGATTTCTTATAAAAGTGTAGTAGATAATATTTTTGGAGGTAACAGTAATTTTCAATAATTTTTCTGTATTGTATGCATACAAATTTTTTATTTTATTTTCTTTGGAATTAAATAAACTACATAAAATAGTTAAAAACTCAAATAAAAAAAAAAAACAGTTTAATGAATAATAAAAGTCTATTCCTTGATATTTGAGAAATCTGTGCAATATCCTATTAACTTATCCCAACATCTGAGTTAATGATCAATATCAAATCAGGAAATTTCATATTGCCAAATGAGTGAAAATAAAATAACAATGTAAAACTTCATCATTTTTGAAGCTAAGAAATTATATATTATAAAAGCTATAGATTATATTATCTAAGATTTTTAAAAAATAAACTTCTCAAGTTACATTTTAATCAAAGTTGACAGCATTACTAAACAAAATTAAAATTCTTCTTCAATATGTTCAAATTAAGATGATTATAGAAGCATTCTTATGAAAATTTTTAGCTTTACAGTATATATATTTGAATAAAATATTGCAATATAGCATAAAATTATAAATATATTCACACAAAGAAAAGATATTTATTTGCATTAAGTAAATTTTATAACAAATATTAAATTTAATAAGAAAAAAAATGGTATTTACTTAATTAAATATATTTTCAGTTTATATGTTATTTATTATTAGGAAATTTTAGTTTTAAAAAATTGTTTTTCTTAGAATCAGTTTTCAATGAAAAGTGTTCTCTGAGTTATTCCCTATTCTCAATGTTAATTGAAAATTAAGCATGAAGAACAGTCATTTGAATTTAATACAATTCCAGAATGTTGTGACATTTGAAGATTTAGCATACTCTCTAAAATTTTAGTAATATTTAGAAAAATAAATCTTATTCGTAAATTTACCATATATATCACAGATTATACTGATTTTCTGTAATATTTTCAATAATTTGTAGGTAATAGTTTAAAATTGAGTGAGTCCTGATTATAAAGAGCCAATCATAAATTATCATTTGCAAGGAGAATAAAAAGCAAAGCACATCACAAAGGATTTTTGAATCAAAATTCATATCAGATCATCATAATAGAAAATTTTATATCCTAATGGTTTAATAAGATAAAAATATTTACTGTTGAGTTGCCTAAACTAAAAAGTATATGAAACTAACTTTAAATATGCTCTATAACTGTGACAATTTCTGATGTGAATTGGGTATAGAAAAAATTCTTGGTACTTATGACTGTATATTTTTGGGAATTTTGTTAATGCATTTTAGATACCAAAACACTCATTAAAAAAAACTGTTGAGATACATTGTAAAAAAATGTCAGATCATCAATGAACCTGTTACTGTGATGTATCCATCCAAGATTGTACAGATATTGTGAAAAGTAACTTTTTATCAACAGTTCTGAATAATAGATAGTGGAGAAAATAGACTAATTATTGTATAATGCAGGTTTTAAATTTTTTTAGCAAAATGAAATCATATGTGATGATGATAACCCTGTGTTTTGCAGCATTTTTCATTAAGTATCTAATTATTTGCTATATTCAGAAATAATTACAATACAGTTTGTGATAAAATTTTGGTACATTTTATTTGCCATATAATGTACATAATGGTAAAATTGGTGCTTATTTTTTGTGCCAGCATAAAATAACATAATGATACTTGGTGCTGTTACATTATACAGAGTGCTCACAAAAAAATTGCATTTATAGAGATGTTTATTATTATTATTTTTTTCATTAGTATAAATGCTGCCCTGTAAAATATTATTTTTATTTATTTTTTGATAATTTAAGGATGAACATTCCAAATAAATTATTTATATAATTAATATGCTATTACTAAGCAAATGTTTGCATTTTGTATGTATTATATCCTAATAACTACAGCTAGAGCTACATTTTAAATAGTCTGTCTGTTTTTTTTTATTTTTAACAAAATTTAAAATTTATAAATTCTTTTGATAGAAAGCAGCTAGACTATTGATAATGTAATCTATATGGTTATTGGGATGCAATATGAAAGAACAAAATAGAACATATGCTTAGTATTGCCAAATAACATTGACAAATTTATTTTTTTTAAGTTGCACTTTATTAATTTATAACAAGCAAAAGTATTTTTTTTTAATATTTGAATAGGATATGCTAGCCATTTTTACATGAATTACTTAATAAACTTTTAATTAAGTTTTCTAAATTAAATCGCAACAGTACTTGAGATCATTGCTTCAATTTTTCTCTCATTTGTTTCGAATAAAACGAAGAAATGCTTGAATTATATTGAAATTTCTTGCAGAGAATTAACTCGANTTAATATTTAAATATCTCACAAACAAGTAAGATATATATATTTTTAGTATACGTATAATATACTGGGTTTCTGCAAAGCACTACTTATTTTTTATCAAAAGCAAAACAACAGTTTTATCCTTTGTTATTTAGGTTGTGATATTTTTATAATTGAAATAATATTTGTGTGATAAGAACGTAAAAATTTACAGTTAAATGTTATAATATTGAATTGTTCAATAATTAAGTATTATAATTGTAAGAATTTTTATTATTTAGGATTTTCTTCAGTAAATGTAATTATATAATGTACTATTTTGTCAAATCCTCAAAATAAATATAAATTAGTTCTGCAATATAGATTGGCTTGAAATATTAGTGAAATTGTCAGTTAAAATATGTATGACAAAAAATGTGAATTTGCAGCACTTCAATATATGTCATTATTTTCTATTTTCATTTCAAAAAAATTTGCACAATTTTATTTGTTACAATTAGAAATGTCTATTGATATTTAAGTTATTAACATATTGTATATATAAACAAGAAATCTAACTTTTTGCAAATAGATGCCAACAGATTAAAACTAATAATGTTTTTAAAAACTCAGGTTGAATGAAAGTGTGTATTATTTTCCTCCGAAATTTTTGTTACACAATTTGTAATGTACATAATGCCTATATTTGTGTAAAGAAAATGGGGAAGGGGAAAAACAGCTGAACCAGTCACGAGTGCCTAAGCTATCAAATCAAGATTAATCCTATTTAATTACTATTTGGACAATCATAGTAATTCAAGCCAGCAGTGGATACAGGTTGTGATGAGAAAATTATTTGCCATTTATTGTGGAAGAATTAAGAGAAGTTGAAACAGAAACTTATAAATTGTTTCCCATTTCCAATTTGTTAATTATTTAATCAAAATATGAAATTATTTTGATTAAATAACAGAAAATTTTGTATTTATATACAATACTTTTGCGAAGGTAAATCTGTGAGAGGACAGTAATAAATTTGCTGTTTTGTTCACATTGGAAACATTTTCTATCTTTTGTTTTGATTCCAACTTTGGATCCATATCAAAGACTATGAAATGATCAACTAGTATGGTCCTATAATATACATATAACTTTTGATTTAATAGACAGTATCTCAACTAGTGATTAGTCATTAAATAGCAATAGTTATATGTTAATTTATCAGACTTCAATCATATTTTCTGGTCTTCCATGTAAAATCTTATATAGTTATAAACTTGACAAACTGTTCTCTTTCACATAAGTAGTCAGAATATAAATAAATATTCATTACAGTTATCATAGTTTTGTGTTCACATATGAAATATCACTGTATCAAGCTAATATATAATTTGTATAATAATATATGTGGCCAAAATATGTATTTATAAGACAGGTTCTAATAAAATTGTAAAAAATGGATAATTTAAAAACTAACTAATATAACTATTCTGAAGTTTAAGAAACTAAATCCAGTAAATTTTTAAATTTTAATATATTTTATAAAAATAGTTTGGTTTAACATTGTTGGCACTCATCTTTAAATGCTATATTTAGGATGGCATTTCAAAGATGGTAAGTGTTAGAAAAACACTTTTTGCATATATAATTAATATATTATTTAATAATTCTAAAATATATCTTTTTATGATAATCATTTTATAACATAATAAGCAACAACAAACTTATTAGGAATCATTATATAATTAAAATATTTTCAGATCATAAATTTAAGTTTCAGAAGTTTCTATAATAGATAGCTATTGTAATTTAATTAGAAGATTCTGAAAATAGAACTTTAATTCTTAATCGAGGCCATAGAAAGAAGGATAAAAGTGATTTTACCATAGCCAGACTGGTTAGTCCTGTTCTTAAGACCTAGTTAATGATTGTTGTTTGTTATTTTGTTATAAAAAGTTTCTTATGTAAAATAAACATAGTATATAGAAAGATTTTAAAATATTTTAAATTGTTTTGCAATACACACACACACACACACAGAGATTTGCTATTGGTTATAATGGTTAACTAAAGAGAAATATTTTTTCTTCTAAATGGTTTTGAATCATTTAGAAGAAAAATTTGTTTGCCAAATTTGTTTATGGATCAAATTAAAGTTTCAAAAGCTGCACAATAAAAAAGAAGCAAAAATAATGTATACAGTTATTTATTATTAATATGAAACAAAGATATTTTACACATGTTAATATCTCTATGTTATGAAAAGAGCTATGCTTTTTCTGTTCTTATGCTTGCCTTAGATACCAAAATTATTTGGAACAGTCTTGCTGATCACTTGTCTCAAATGTAATGATCAGCAGGACTGTTCCAAATAATTTTGGCATATAAGGCAACCCTAAGAAGAGTACCAATATATTTATATTTCTATAAACATTTTGACTTTTTAGTATCCTTTCCTTTCCAATTTGGTAACTGAGGCAGTTGCCTCTCCAACTCGCCTAGTGGCATGGCCCTGATGATCAGTATTAGACAATAAATTAGTATTAAACTCTGACAAGACAGAAAAGTGTCTTGATGGTCTCGTGATTCACAAGCCACTCTTTGAATAATCTTTTTGCTGTCATTCACAGTTAAATTTATTAAATTGATATTATTATTTGATGAATGTATGCATTATTTAATTAATACATATTATATATAATAATAATGTTACTCCAAAAATTATTTTTATTGGAGCCTGTCTTATTGTTACTTGTAAACTAATTTCTTTTGATCTAAATTTACGATCACTGAATATCAGTTATAAAAAGTGAGTTTTGAACTGAATGTATAGATTTGTTAATAAGAACTGTTGAAGCTGTTGTGCTTTTAAATGTTAATAAAGTATGATAAAAAATTTTGTCAAAGACGTTTTTCAGTTATTTGTTAACATTTTTGACACACAAGTTACAGTACTGGAATTAATATATTTTTAAGGTAACCCACACAGATCTATTTTTTGCAACATGTGTAATCAAATGTCTCTTAATTAACATTGCTTCTGGATGGATAGAGTTTGATGCAATGTTAATTAAATGATCTCAAAACTACCACACAAGTTATAATTGGATTTCTGGATTAACATCAGAAATCATGTTTATTAAGTAAATAATTAATTTTGATGATTAGATAAAATTTGAGATTTTATATAACTAAAAATAAATAAATCTACAAATTGGATAATTTGTAGATTTATTTATTTTTAATTTAAACATTAAAAGAAAAATTATTTGTAATTGTAAATGTACACAATGTCATTTTCAAGTTTATTAGAAGAATGATACAAAAGAAAATGTTAATTTTTAAATAAAGCTCCATATAATGTAATTAATTTACATATTTATTTGTGTTTATTTACTATATTTTAAAGATACAGTACGACCTATATTGTAAGTAAGCAATATAACTGCCTCTTACGTCAGGTGAACGGCCTTTTTTAAATGGTGAGCCAAATAAAATTTCGAAAGATACAGTAAAAAGTAAACTTTTAGCAAAGATACAAGTAAGCAGAGCCTTAGCAATGAATTTCACAATGGGGCAAGTGCCAAGAGTGCGTGGCTTAATTAAGGAGGCTCACAAACATTTATGCGTCGTGGGCTAAAAAAAACTAATGCATTGCCAAGGGCGCAAAAACATTGCAAATAGGAGAAAACTTTTCAGTTTTCCACAACTTATAGGATTATTAAACTAGTTACGGCAATTTTCCCATATAGGCCAGTGTTATTTGTTATAATACTAGGTAGCCCGACTTGTTCAATTAATATTAACTCGCTTAATATTAAAATTTAGAAAAAAAATTAAAAGTAGGCAAATTTATAAAACAAAAATTAATGAAATTACTAAAAATATAAAATAAATTTAAATTTGATTATCTTTTGTGCAAAAAAACACTAAAAATAATTTCTGTAGTTATGTCGCAAAAGAAAAAAAGGTTGCAATTAATTTAAAAAAAATTAAGTTTTCAAAAAATGCAGGCAAAATTAAATAAATAAATAATTATAAAAACTTAATCTAAATTAATATTAAATAAATTATGCCAAAAAAAGTATTGAAACTAAAAATAATAAAATAAATAAAACTCTGGCCTTTACATGGAAACTGAAACCAAAATTAAAAATGAAATCAAAACTAAAATCAAATTAATTGAAAATTAAGACTTTTTTTAAAAATCATTTAAATGTTGTTTTGAAATTTTCAAATTGTAAATCAAATTAACTTTTAAATTTATGTTATTTGTGTGTGACGATGACTGAACATTTTGCTTTTAATATATATACAGATAAATATTAAAAATAATATACAGATTTAGTTTTTATAATCAAATTCAAAAATGAAACTTAAAGAATAGTTGCTACAGGAGCAAACGAATAGCCGTCTCTTCAACTCCAAGTCTGAGTCAAAAGTAGTCTTTTTGTGTCTCCTCTCCCTATGCAAAGACCTTTCGTCCCCTTTTTAATTAACCCTTTCCATGAATTCATGCCGAGTCCACAGAGGAAGTTAAAGGGTGGTCCTTTTGAGGAACGAATTGTAGGCCCATGGTGTGACTTACACCCAGCTTCTTTGTAAAGCATGGATGAGCAACATTTTTCTATGTAAGGGCCACATTTAAAAGTTTTAAATTGACACAAGAGAAAAAAGAAAAATTATGCAGGTAAATCACAATTATTTATTCATCTAAAAATATGATTTTTAATTTACATAAGTATACTTAATATAACTTTAGTCAGATTATGTAGATGCCATATATCCGAAATTAGTATTGATGTGAGTGTGTTGGCTGATTTCTTGTCTTACTTTTTACTAAATTTTTACTAAGTTGTAGAAAATAACAATAGAACTTTTGCTGCGCACTTTTTTATGTTGGAAAATTGATATATTTATTAATATTTTGTGCGACGTGGGCCGCACAAAATATTACGGGACATTCCAATTTTCAACACTGACTAAGCATTGATCTCAACTCTCAATGTTCGTTAATTTAAGTTAATAACTAATTCCTGTCTTAAACCATCTGACTCCGATTCTAACTACTCAGACCACAGAAATTATTAGGTTTCAAACGGGGTTAACAAATCATGCCCGTCAACAGAATGTACACTAAAAAGAAATTTTTCGAAAATTCTCCCCCCCACGGGGGAAGTGTTATAAATTTATAATAGATACATTTTGAGTCACAACAACGCGTAGCGGGGTCTGCTAGTATTGTATAATTTTATTCTGAATTTTATGGTATTTGTGAGGAGGAATTTTATAACTAGGCGACATTTATAATAGACTTCTGCAAATCCTTAACTTTTAAGCATAATTTCGGCAATCATACTAACTAGTGTCTGACTGTATACACGGTATATAGAAATCAGAGTCGCCGATACTCTGGAGTTGATTTTTCCGCTCCCCCAAACGCTTAAAGTAATTCTAAATATCTCCTCCAAATAACAATTAGGAAAATCACTTTCTTAGGTAGCGTGCAAAATTTCAGATTTTTAAATAAAATCTTTAAATAAAGAAGTTGTCCAAATATAATCAATTAAAAAGTGCGAAAATCCTCCAAAAAAAACTGTATTTTTTCTTCTTTTACTTTTTCTTATTGTTTATTCGGCACTACAGAATCTTCTAGAGCACGAGTCACCAAACTACGGCCCGCAGACCAGGTCAGTTCTTTCGGACCGCCGCCGAACTGTACCACAAATTAGCTAAAATATAATTATTTATATGGAAATATCATAGATTATAAATGAAATTACTACGTAGAAAAAATTAAAATAAGTGTANTTTAAGCATAATTTCGGCAATCATACTAACTAGTGTCTGACTGTATACACGGTATATAGAAATCAGAGTCGCCGATACTCTGGAGTTGATTTTTCCGCTCCCCCAAACGCTTAAAGTAATTCTAAATATCTCCTCCAAATAACAATTAGGAAAATCACTTTCTTAGGTAGCGTGCAAAATTTCAGATTTTTAAATAAAATCTTTAAATAAAGAAGTTGTCTAAATATAATCAATTAAAAAGTGCGAAAATCCTCCAAAAAAAACTGTATTTTTTCTTCTTTTACTTTTTCTTATTGTTTATTCGGCACTACAGAATCTTCTAGAGCACGAGTCACCAAACTACGGCCCGCAGACCAGGTCAGTTCTTTCGGCCCGCCGCCGCACTGTACCACAAATTAGCTAAAATATAATTATTTATATGGAAATATCATAGATTATAAATGAAATTACTAGGTAGAAAAAATTAAAATAAGTGTAAATAAAAATGCCAAAATTGGTCCAATCTCAATTCTTCATTTGACAGTAATATAATTTTTAGGAAAATCACTGATCTCTTTGGATATAAGAAAACATTTTGTGTAAGTACCTGCAATGAAGTTTCTAAGAAAAGCGATTACGAGTTTGCTGCAGTGATTGTGTTTATGTATTGGTAAATACATATATTGGTTTTCTTTATTTTTTGTGTTCTCAGTACACTATATTGAACAAAATGGTTATGCAGTCCGCTGTAAAATAAGATTGGTGACACCTGTTCTAGAAGATAAACAGGTCTAAAAAACTCAAATTATAGACTCAAGTCTCTCTGGTTATCAGTGATAAAAATTATTTCGAAATACTTCTGTCGGGTATACTTAGTCTGTNAGATACATTTTGAGTCACAACAACGCGTAGCGGGGTCTGCTAGTATTGTATAATTTTATTCTGAATTTTATGGTATTTGTGAGGAGGAATTTTATAACTAGGCGACATTTATAATAGACTTCTGCAAATCCTTAACTTTTAAGCATAATTTCGGCAATCATACTAACTAGTGTCTGACTGTATACACGGTATATAGAAATCAGAGTCGCCGATACTCTGGAGTTGATTTTTCCGCTCCCCCAAACGCTTAAAGTAATTCTAAATATCTCCTCCAAATAACAATTAGGAAAATCACTTTCTTAGGTAGCGTGCAAAATTTCAGATTTTTAAATAAAATCTTTAAATAAAGAAGTTGTCTAAATATAATCAATTAAAAAGTGCGAAAATCCTCCAAAAAAAACTGTATTTTTTCTTCTTTTACTTTTTCTTATTGTTTATTCGGCACTACAGAATCTTCTAGAGCACGAGTCACCAAACTACGGCCCGCAGACCAGGTCAGTTCTTTCGGCCCGCCGCCGCACTGTACCACAAATTAGCTAAAATATAATTATTTATATGGAAATATCATAGTTTATAAATGAAATTACTACGTAGAAAAAATTAAAATAAGTGTAAATAAAAATGCCAAAATTGGTCCAATCTCAATTCTGCATTTGACAGAAATATAATTTTTAGGAAAATCACTGATCGCTTTGGATATAAGGAGAAACTTTTTGTGTAAGTACTGTACCTACAATGAAGTTTCTAAGAAAAGCGATTACGAGTTTGCTGCAGTGATCGTGTTTATGTATTGGTAAATAAATATATTGGTTTTCTTTATTTTTTGTGTATTCAGTACATTATATCGAACAAAATGGTTATACGGTCCGCTGTAAAATAAGATTGGTGACACCTGTTCTAGAAGATAAACATGTCTAAAAAACTCAAATTATAGACTCAAGTCTCTCTGGTTATCAGTGATAAAAATTATTTCGAAATACTTCTGTCGGGTATACTTAGTCTGTGGAAAATCTTATGTGTAAAACTTGATAAAATTTTCACACATTAAGCCACAAAGCCACGTCAAGGCGACACCCATTTTGTGGTAGTTTTTTGATTTCCAGAAACTAACCCGATTGCTTGACAGAATAACAATCGGGGAATAAAACTGGATATTCGTTGCTGTTCCATTAATTCATTAAACTAAAACCGATGGCAAAAATTCCAATTATTAGGTTATTTTAATCAAATGTTTTTTGGAGGAATTCTCGTAAAAATTTGTCAATTTCAAATAAATATAGCAACGAATAAAAGATTACGCTAAAAATGTAAATATAACTAATATAGTATAATATAAATAATATTCTGTAATATAAAAATGTATATTAAAGAGTCTCTCGTCGTCACACAGAACATCAATTTATATCCCACAGGTCTTTCAACACTCAAATGAAGATCTATCAGTGGTCATGTCCTCTACAGAAGAGAAAACTATAAATTGACTTTTAAAAAGAAATGTGAAAACTAACCTGAAACAGATTACAAGTGTATATTTTAATCTTTCAGACATACCATATAAAAGCCGATGAATCTTCTGCACCTGCAGTGGGTAGGCCTGTGATAAGAGTGAATTTCGGATCAGGAGGCCCCCATCATTCCACAAGCAGATCAAATGGATGCTTGGTTTGGGCAAACATGCTACTAAAATAGGCTACCAGGCATAACATTCTGATGCTTGCAGAAAGGTAGGCCTGCGATCAGAGTGAATATTTTCCCAAACCAAGCATCCATTTGATCTGATTGTGGAATGATGGGGGCCTTCTGTTCCGAAATTCAATCTGATCACAGGCCTACCTACCTGCGAATTTCGGATTACGAGGCCTCCATCATCCCACTAGCAGAGTGAATGTATTTCTGATTTGGGTAAAAGTTGGGGAAGTAAACTGTAAAAATTTAATATGGCTTGCGGTTTAATATGGTTAATTAATAATGAATGTGATATTGTGGGGTACTAATAACGTTTTATTTAATTATTTATACAATTAAGTGTAATAAAAAGTTGTGACGTTTAACAAAGATAAAGATACTTTGCTTCCGTTTTCCATTCGTCGTTCGCTCCAGTAGACAATCCACAACTTCACAAGCACGGAGGCGACCTTGCTTGTGAAGTTGTGGATTGTCTACTGGAGCGAACGACGAATGGAAAACGGAAGCAAAGTATCTTTATCTTTGTTAAACGTTGCAACTTTATATTTATTTATACAATTAAGTATAATGAAATTAAATGTATTACCGTCGGCCATGTTTTTATATTTTTTTTATTTTACTTAAAGTTTTGTTTGTTCAATATTTCTATTTGCAATGAACGATAGTTTTACTGAAACGTAACATGTTCGATACTCGTTTAATTCTTTAGTACTTTTTAGTACCAAAACAAGTATTAAACGAGTATCGAACTTGTTACGTTTTAGTAACTTTAGATCTGGCAACACTAGATATTTGTTGAGTTCGCACAGTTACTACCCAAGGACTATATACTACAAGGATAGCCAGATCCCTATTCTACAATGTTAGCCAGATCCCTATTCTACAATGTTAGCCAGGAATGGCAAGTTAGTGACGTCAGCACGTGTCCTGACCTCTCTGTTTACATAGAGCAGGGTGTGCACGTGTTTAGTTTTCGCTTTTAATATTCATCCAATTTTATGATTAACGAAGTGATTTATTTTAATATTTCTGTAATTGTTTTATTTGACTAAGTTTTTTATAAGGTAAGATGATTTAAATATAAGTCATTAAATATTTAAAGCTATATTTTTATGTTAGGCGAAGAACAAAATACTGAGTACTACCGTGTTTCCCCGAAAATAAGACATCCGCAGAAAATAAGACCTAGCACAGATTTTGCTGAATTGCGAAATATAAGACCTCCCCCTGAAAGTAAGACTTAGCGAAGTTTTTTTTAGTCGTAACGGTCATCGACAGATGATTGAAAGTGGCCGTTGGCTTTTTGAAAGTACAGCCACTGATTGGTCAGCAGACAATTACGCCACACGGCATGATTTGCATAAGAGTATGGCTTGGGAATCACAGATTTACATAACGTTACGGCTGGTGATGGCTAATTGGTCGGCCGGGAATCACGCCACATGACATTT
>NW_019384553.1:632975-633612 GCF_000671375.1 Centruroides sculpturatus | reverse complement strand
TTGGGAAACACCGATATAGACAAACCGGGCAACCGCCTACAGCGCAAGCCACGATGGGGCGCAAAATTTCAAGCCATGCTTTATTCATATTTCACTAAAATATTAAATTAATAAGTGATATATATTTTAGGTATGGATTCTTTTTTCTTATCACCCACACATCACACTATTTTAATATTTAACTCTTGGTTCATTTTTGTTCCTTTCCTAAATGATTTGAACTTAGCGCTATTTAAAATTCGGTTAAGATAAATATTTTAAAACGTTGACATTTTAAAATACAGTACCCCCTTGTTATATTGTTCTTGTTGGGAAATAAAGAAAAAGCACGATACAACGAGATGCTACTGTATTAAAGTTTGGTATTTTATAACTTTTTTTTATAAATGAATTACAGTCGATCCCTCTGTAATACGGTAGATACGTTCCGTTCTATATGAATCAATTTTGTAGGAATCACAGCCTGACACGTGTGAAGTTTACGGACTACGGCTGTTTGAAAGGTTTTCTTCCATAAAATTAATCGATTCTAGACTAATCCGACTCAACATTTCCAAAATACGCATATTTTTTTTTTGAAATAATCCGTATAAACTACGCTATAAACAAAAAATTGTAGGATTACTTACCGAGTGTG
>NW_019384553.1:556841-630291 GCF_000671375.1 Centruroides sculpturatus | reverse complement strand
CATTTATCTTATGGAGGGCTTATTAAACCTACTGATGAATGGCTAGCAAAAATTATAGAATGGAATAAATATTTCGAAATATATCACGATGAATCGTATAAAAAAGGCCCCGGAGTTGTACAGAATTAGTCAGTGGAAACAGTTTTACCTTTTACTTTAATAAAAGATTTTTGTAAATTAAGAACTATAATAAGAATTAATTATAGAAATCTTAAACAAGAAAACTATAAAATATTGAAAAGAATGCCTTCTGAAAATGGTGATTGTCGAAAAAAAATTAAAAAGT
Organism: Centruroides sculpturatus; assembly: GCF_000671375.1. NCBI lineage: Eukaryota > Metazoa > Arthropoda > Arachnida > Scorpiones > Buthidae > Centruroides > Centruroides sculpturatus. The sequence goes on along the minus strand of NW_019384553.1, from coordinate 630,005 downwards.
TAAGTAAGATAATCACATATTAAAAAGTATAGCTCATTAATTTGTTAAATAAATATTACACAAAAGACTTGTAAATTTATTGACGTACAGTACACTTATTAAATCCGAAAATTCTACAGTAGTTTACATTTAGTAGTAATTTAATAATTAATTAAGAAATGATTTAATATTTTATCGTATTTTGTTATTTGAAAGGTCTGTCATGTTGAAGTAGAGGACTTGCTGTGACGTCACATAGATCCAAGGTCATGCTAACAAATATACGGGATCTGGCTATCCTTGTAGTTTAAAGTCCTTGCTATTAGTCCCTATGTAAATCAGCACCTGCTCGTTCCCCACACGGAAAATTTTCAAATTAATGAACCACGTTTAAATACTTTTCTGAATTGTCTTTATTAAATAGCTAAATAAAACTTTCAAAAACACTTGTTTTTTTCATGTATTTTGTATTTACGAAAATTTACGTAAAGAGCAATAAAAAAAAAAATTAAGGATATCTTCAGGTAATTTTACTTGGCAACTCTGAGCGCGACCTCTTGCGACGATCGGTAGGTCGTTTCTGCGCCATATTGTTTTTCACATTTGTAAATAGGTACGCTTTCGGTATCGAGTATTAAATAGGAGAAATGGTTCCAGTTAGTAGACTCGGATGTTTAGTCAGAAAATTCGGTACTTCTGCTCTAAGAAGAGGTGGACACGATGAAGGAGGATATGCAGGAGCGGTAAGGATCTGTTCTCTTCAGTTTCAATTTACTCTAAAATTTTGTCTTCGTCTACAGTTTAACCGGAATAAATAATGCATTATTGTATAATATTAGTGTACTGAATTGTAATAATGTATAATACTGTAATTCGTTAATTTGTATTATGAAAATAAATATTTAATCGTACGGAGCTGTCTACACTAAGGCAGGGGGTTAAGCCAAGGGGAGGGAAGGTGAGGGGTCGAGCTTCAGTGGACATCCGTTTATTTCATTAAATTTTATACAGTTTATGAATTTTATTATATTTATTTCAAAATTTAAAATTTCTTGTATGTTTCGTTTCTACTTAGTGTATCTATCGTTCGTAAAGTGATATAGGTTTTAAGGGGGATTGAGTTTTGTTGACTTCTGAAGAGGAAGGATTACGGAAACCCAAACAAACTGGAACGAGAGAGAGAAGAGAGAGTAAAAATTTCAAGAAAATACGTATGTCCTCTCTCTGTATATATATATATACGTAGCTCTGAATGTTTGCAGAAATTGAATCTGCAAACATCTTGTCACTTTTGTGCCTCTTTTGTAGCTGCTGAGTCACTAGAACTGGCTGAATAGCAGATAAAGTATTTATTACGCTAGTCTCCAGTTCATTCAGTTTCCATCTGCATCTGCTTACTTCTCTTTTTTCTTTTTTGCATGCTGCTACTAGCAAGTGGTGGTGTCACAGATCTGACACACCCATGGATGTAAATGAGGTACCTTCATTGGGTTTATTGCAACCCTCAGTTCTCTCTGACAATGAACAAGATGTCCTGCCTCGTGATGCACATAGGGCATCTTGTTTATTGTCTGAAACATCCACCCTGGTTAGTACGAGGCATGTTCAGAAAGTAAATGTACTAGATTTTTATATTTTTTTAGAAAAAGTGTATTTGAAAAAAATTTACAGGATATTGTTGATACACTTGTTGACTGTTTTTACACATAATCGCCATTCTGTTCAATGCATGTGGTGAGCCGTGGCACAAGCTTCTATATTCCCTCCTTGAACTTTCCAGCCAGTTCCTTCCCCCACTTTGGAACCTCTTTCTGCACCTGCTCATCAGTGAAAATTTAATTCCATCCACATGTGTCTTCAGGGAGGTGAAAAGATGATAATCTGAAGGTGCCAAGTCGGGAATATGGGGGGGGTTCAAAAATCCAAACCAAATGAGTCCAAGAGTGCCTTGGTGGCTAAGGCTGTGTGATGATGGGCATTCTGTGAGTGTCTCTTATAAGAGAGTTCTGGAGAGTTGTGGAAACATCGCAGAAATTTCATCTACTGTCAATTGGTGGTCTTCACAAACAGTTTCCTCTTTTTTTTTTTTTTTTTTTCCAGTCAAACTCATCAGCCGATTCATCAGTCAAAATGGAAGGTCTTCCACTCCTCTGTTTGTCATGAACATTTGTTCTGCCTCCACTAAACTTTCTACACCACTTAAACACTCATTCTGTTCATAACACCTTTGTCGTAAACTGTTTTGATTTGCGAAAAAATTTTGGTAGGTGTTATTCCTTCTGCGAGTAGGATGTGGATCACAGCATGTGGCTTGCACTTGGCAGGATTTCTCACCGACATCTTTCACGCAACTGGACACTGCAACACGAGTTTATGTACAGTACTACTGTGTTCCTGCAATGCTTGCTCCATCAGGAGATCTCTCTCTACCACTTAGTGTTGCCAACCCTCAAAAAATGAAAAATTACAGCCTGTTATGGTCACAGTATACAGTAGTACCTCAGTATACATCTGCTTTAGAATAAGTCCAATTCAGAATATATCCTGTTTGGACGAAACAAATTTTGCTCAGTATATGACTTTTGTTCAGTATATGACTTAATTCAATTATACGTGCCATCTATGAACAAGTAGCACTATTGGTGTACTAGACCAGACTAGATGTTCGCAGTGCTGCAATTTATAACTTTGCTAGATTTATTCTGATTTTAATTTGTATGTAAAATTTTATTTTTATTAATCATGAATTGCAAAACGGCAAATGAAAAGCAACAGAAAACTAAAAAAATGACTAGAATCACAACGGAACTGATAAAGGAGATTGTTGAGAAATATGAAGGTGGCATGTGTGTTCGAAATTTTAAATGTTGCATACTGTATTCCGAGAACAACGATATCGACAATCGTGAAAAATAAAGACATTATTAATCTGCTAGCATTGCGAAAGGGGTTAAATCAATTTCTAAACAGAGATCGAAGACATTAAATCATGTTGAGAAATTGCTTTTGCTTTGGATAACTGAAAAGCAATGTGCTGAAGACAACATATCAGAAGCAATTATTTGAGAGAAAGCTAAAAAGATACATGCTGATCTCATGAAAACTCAAGCAGGAACTATCCAGTGAGGTGTTTAAAGCCATCCATTTTTTTTTTATGTGAGAACGGTTTAATTTAATCATTTTTACATTACTTCTTATGGGAAAGGTTGGTTTGGTATACGTCCAATTCGGTATAAGTCCAAACATCGGGAACGGATTAAGGTCATATACCGAGATTCCACTGTACTTACTTTCTGAATGTGCCTCGTACATCAAATGTACTCCAGGGGATTGTCTATATACTGAGGCTTGAGCTGTGTTTCATTATTGTTTCATTAGCAGCATAATTACATTGTGTCTTGAAAGCCAGTAAAGCTATATGAGAATACTGTGCAAGAGCATGAGGACTTCAGAATAGTCATGCACAACTTGTGATGTTTTATAACATTTTTAGGGACATCAATGGATAATATAATGGCCATGTAGGATGCAAGATTTTTCCACTCCCAGATGGAATATATTTCCTGTCTTTTCCAAATCATTTCCTTAATAATTTTTAACTGGTCTGGACTTCAGGAACTGAAAGATGCATTATCTTCAAATATATGCAGATGCATAATATCTATGTACATTTTGATAACCACATACCTGTCATTTGGACAGTCTCAGCCATGGTCTTCCATGTGTTATTTTTTTATCCGTACATTTTTAAAGTCTATGTGACTTTTGTCATACAAGAAAGGAAACTCTTGTATTAATAGCTCATCACCTAAATATTTGACTGTGTTCATCATTTCATAATACTAAAGCATTGCTAGTGATGCCAGTAATACAGCATTGCTATGTTGAGAAAAAAATAACAGATTGGGTCAAATGTAACTGATCAATTCATGTTACTTTTGAACGATATAAAATTTAAAGTAAGGTTTACTTTGGTAATAAAGAAAACAAATCAAAAAAATAATACGATAATTATTTATTCATTATTTCCACAGATAAGATGACAGTTGAATCATAAAAAAAGCTCAAATCTGGGGTTGTCTTATAGGACAGATAAAAAAAAATTAGATTTTAATTTATATAAATTAAAACCATTATAAAAAAAAATAGAAAAATTGTATATACTAGTAGAGAGAAGGGTATGTCCACAGAATAGAATAGCACATATGATGATTTTGTGGATAGTCAAGGTCATTTCAAATGCCCGAATCAGTGCAAATGTTTGCAACAATAACAACGCAGTGCTGCCAGATGAAAGAAAATAAAATTTGTTCATTCGAAAAATTACAAATAGGACATAATTTCATATACGTTATACAGTATTATTATCCAGATGATGATTGCTGATCTAAACTAAATTCATAGACCGTTGATAGTTTGGGGGATCTTATAGGACAGATATATGCTAAAAATATAAAACTTTGATGAAAATTTATACTTCATCTTATTTGAAGGTCGTCTTATCTGCAGAAATATACGGTAGTGTAGATTTGGCAACATCAAATGATGATATTTTCTCCAATTTACGTCAAGAGTGTTCATGTGTACAGTGAACTGTACACATGAACACTCTTGATGTAAATTTACACTTTTAAAATACCATAAGACCATACACATTTGGTACATGTATGGCCTTATGGTATTTTAAAAGTATTGTTATAGTACCAGGGTTTCAAACACTGGGTATGGTACAGATATGGTTGCAGTACGTAGTTTATAGTTCAGCCTGTAGAAAGTAAAATATTTCAAACGTTATCAGTCACTAGCAATGATATTAGATGATGAAGTTTTTAATTGCAAAATGATTAAAATATAAAATCAATCAGTATTACAATGATGTCTAAAAAATAAGCTTAATTTTTAAATACATTGCTGTTACTAAAAAGAATTAAAACAACTAACTAAAATGTGTGTTTATGGTTACCATAGTGTACAAAAGTCAGTATTCACTCTACTAAGTTATGAAAAAGATACAAATTTATGTAACATATGCAGTGCCATAAATAAAGCATACTTGCATGAAGTATTGCTGTTTTTGTTTCATGATCATAGAAATCACAGAACAAGAACACCTATGACCTGTTTTTGTTGCTTTTATGAAACTTTGATTGCATACAGACATCATATGCATGGTAGAGAGGAAAATACATTGATGATTTTATGCTATTGAAGTTGGAGGTTCAAGGCCATTGGATATAATATACATACAAGTATGTCTCAAAGCATCATATTCACAGTTATAGCAAGATTCCAGACAATGGGAAGATTAAACCAGCATTATCTGTCAGGAACATCATAACTGGACTCTGAATCAGTGGATCAAATTGTTTGCTGATGAGCCAGAAAACTGTTTACAGTTCTGATTCTCATTAGACCACAATATGAAGAAAGTTGGAGGCATTATGATCAATGAATGCAAAGGGCTTCACATTTTTTCTACAAATATTACTAGGTACAGGTACAAGATACTGAAATAACATTTAAGTCTTTTCAGATACAATGTGGGTTCAGATTCTATGGACAATAATATCCTCACATGTAGGGCTGTGCTTGTCAAAGAATTTCTTGCAAGTGATGATATCTGTTCCATGGAGAGATACTCTGGGATATTCTGAATCCATTGAACATGTGTAGAATATTCTGATGAGGGGAATTGCATCTTGTTAGCCTCTACCAAGAATCCTTCAAGAGCTTCGTTCTCTTCAATAATGGGCCATTATGTCAACAGAGGCAATATTCTTGTAACCAAAATGACTTATGCAGTATGTGAGGTTGCAAGAAATAACTAAATACCAGTACATTATTAACCATTTTAGGACATTAAAATAATTGCTATGATTTTTTATACTTATCTTATTTTGCATAAAGTTAATTTTCACTATATGTAAACTAAGGAAAATAAATTCACTTTCATTTTAGTGTAAAGATTGCTATGTATGTCATGTTAAGATTAATTAGTGAGAATATTTTTAAGTATTAAGTCAGTTTTAAAATTAATATTTTAAACAAAGGAATCAAAATATAATATCTTGTTACTGTTTAAATTTCAGAAGTGTAAGAAAAAGTTACTTAGTAGAACAACTTTAAAAGTAAAAATGTATTCAAAAAGTGTTGTTTTAATATACAAGATTGTTTTCAGATACTGTATTATATTAGTAAATTTACTAAGTTTAAGTTCTAGTGGTTTATAATTCTCATATATAAAAAATGCTATATCACATCAGTTAGACAAGCATATAGATAAAGCATCTTTTTATTAAAATTAAAAATTGAGAAATTAGTATGCTTTGAATATTATTATTATTTATTTATATGTTTATCAATTGATATTAAAATGTTCAGATAGCTATTATATCATCATATATATTTACTAAATTATTATTTTTTCAGAATTTGCCTTTTCCAACCCATAATAGATTTCTTCTAACTGGCTTATTTATTTTATTTTTTGGAAGTGGTTTTGCTACACCATTCTTATTAGTTAGATTCCAAATGTTGAAGAAATAAATGGTAAGTTAAGCTAAATACTATAGTAATCTTAATTTTTATTCCATATGCTGTAATATAGAATGGAATGAAAATTTTGTATGTCTGAATTAAATTCTTGTTTTACTCTTTCTGTGTACCTTAATTTATTAATCTTGGAAAAACCAAATTAATGATAATTTGAAGTTAATTTTCATATACTTAATGTTTTTTTAAATGATGTTAAATTTAAGATTCATTTTGTGTTTTACATATAAAAACGTGTAAACTATTTTTTATGGAAATAATGAATGGCAGTATATGACAGTCTTTATTATTTTTTAATAAAAAATTTGTCACTATCAAATTTCTTAAATAATAAATTGGAATTAAATATTACAGAAGTACCCCAAAAACTTGAGAAGGTGGTGAGTTACTGAAAATAATGAGTTTTATGGACTTTGGAGTGTATTACAGTAGAGCATCGGTTATCCGAAACGTCAATTATCCGAAAGAATTCCAGTCGACAAATTTAAATTTTCACTAGTGCTGTGGCATTGCAATCTTTGGCTATATGGGGCTACTTCAATATTTTTTATGTTTGTGTGTGTTTTAGCTGGCAGCACTGTCACTTTTGTGTGGTGTTTTTCTGAGGACTGTGTGTCATGCTGAATCGAATGTTTTTGATACTAGATAACTTCTAAAGTATAAATTTGTTTTGTTTTTATATTTTTCAATATATTTATTTTGCTTGTAAAAAATAAAGAAATAATTTTTAACAATACAATAGGCACGATTATTATTTTAAAAAGTTAGTTTACATTAGGCTTAACGTCAACAAAAATTCAACTCGAAGCAACACGCAATGGAGAAAAATTTCAACACGGGATAGGTTGATGTATTTTTTCGTACATAATCTGTTATCCGAAAAATAAGTTATCCGAACAACCCCAGTTCCACAATTGATTCAGATAAACGACTCTCTACTGTATTCACAAGTCATAATACATTGTTACAAATTAATCTATTAAAAATCATTTAACACATTTAGAAGGAAAGAAAATCTTCAGTATAATCTAACATAAAATAATTACTCATCAGCAGGAGCATGTTGCCAACTGTGATGGAATTCCACTAAATTAATGAATTTTGTTTAACAAACAGTAGCTAGAGATTCTAAATAGTGGAATTTTCATATAGGTATTATGTGCAAATTCATAAATGTATTTACTAGGTATCAATAGTGACTACAGTAGAGCATCGATTATTTGACCCCCGATTAACTGTCACCTCGGTTAACCGACCACGTTCTAGTCGGCAAATTCAAATGTCTGCTAGTGATGTGGCGCTACAATATTTGGCTATGTCTTGGCTACTTTAATATTATTTTTGTGTGTTTTAGCTGGCAACACTCAATCAACCATGAAAGGGAGCCAGTATTTAAACGAGGCTTAATTTTCTAATTTTTAATGATACAATAGCGACAATTATAATTTAAAAAAAATTGATAGGCTTAGCATGGAAGAGAATTCAATGCGAAGTAGGTTAATAGCAATATACTAATTACATGGAATATAATAATATACTACACTAATAATGGATTTTTTTCATACTTTTCGGTTATCCAACTTTTCAATTATCCGACCAACTCCAGTCCCCAATTGAGTTGGATCATCGATGCTCTACTGTGTTTTTATTTGTAGTTGAGTTTTAATTTTAAAAAATACTGACTATTCAGTGGCTACTTTTGATGATGTGACATTCTTGTTGTGCATTTTATAGTGGCACCTTGATAAAAGGGGACCCTTTTTTTTTTCCATGGAACTGATGCTATTATCAAGTATTGTGAGCAAAGAATAAGTTATTTGATCAAAGAGTTATACGGTTAAAAATTAGGATATGTGTATTTTTTGTTTTTGAATGACACATTTACAGAATGTTTTATTGAGTCAAGTTTCTGGGACTCTATTATATTAAAACAATTGGTCAGATAAAAAAAAAATAAATTAAATTCATTTATTATAATTAAATTGTAAGACAAAAGGATATTTTAAATTCTAAATTACACATAATTATGTAATAATACAACTATATAACAATTATTTCATATTTATAAGAATGATTCAAAGGAACTCAAATTTGATATTTTGTTTTCTTGGGTAACTAGTTTGAAATTTTGGCAAGTAAACTCTACTATTTAACTTACATATAGTATTTATAGTTTTTTTCTTAATATTTCACTTATTTGTTGAACATAAATAAATTATTTGTTGAAAACTGAATAGTTGAATCATTTAATACATTTATATTTTTGAGTACTGAAAATGTATAAAGTGCGTCCAAAATGCAAAGGACATCAGTATTTCAATGTTCTTTATTCTAATTCGTAACAACTTTATTTGATCATTTAAATTGTTTTAGAAGTTGTTTGTACATATTCTTTGGAAATGTTTGCTATTTCAATAATTGCAAGTTTTATTAATCAGGTTATCTTTTAGGTCCGTAGTCTGTTGATATATTTTGGTAAGGAAAATTATAATAGTTTAAATATTGGTTATTACATATTTCTGTGTCTATATATGTAGTATGAAAATTTAAATTTGACATTAAAAATGAATATTAATGTTTTTAGGAAATTTTTTAAATTAGTTCAATAAAAGTTTTCAATTATTTTATACTAACTAAAAATGTTGTGAATAATAAATGCTGGAAATAAAGTATTTAATATTTCAATTTTCTAATCTTTTTTCAATTTTATGTGTAGTCTAATAATGTGTATTTAGTTCAATGTAACTAAATTATTCATCAGAATATATATTTACTTTTTCCTAATGTATAAATTATGTGTATTGAAGTTTAATAATACTTTTTTTAAATTTAACTTGCACAGATAATTTTATCTTTTATAATTTTCAATTTATTCTCTGTAATAACTTAATTATATTTATTTTAAATTGTTTTAGTATGATCATCTTTTTAAGAGAAATTTTTACTAGAAAGCTAACATGTCCTGTGTGAAGTGTCAGAACTAATCATATTGCTAGTTTGGAAGAAAACTGGCATAACTCAAAAAAGGGCAATTTTTTTTTATTGTTATAATCAAGAAAATTTTTGTGTGGAAGAGTGTCACAAAAGTAAACTGCGTATTCAGCCACTAGAGAGCAGTTATGTGGGAGATAAGTGATATTCAGTTAAACTTTGGTTAAATCTTTGCATGGGATTTTCTCAAAACTAGTAATTTTGAGTTGTGCTGGTTTTCTTCCAAAGTAGTGATGTGTTTCCTGGACTTCTGATTTCTTGAAAATTAAAACACAATGTAAATTTTGCCAAATGTTTTTTATTTACTACATAAGTTGGTTTCTACTTACAAAAGATGTGACTAACTTGTAGTCATGCCAAATTAAACATTTATAAGTGTTGTATGCACTCAAAACAACACTTTAACTGAGATTTACCAAACATAGCTTTGGAGCAATAGCATCAGAAGAATTTGGTCAATTCCTCTAGCTTGAGGGGTTGAATGCACAAAACCTTCTTGCTGTTATTAAGTAACTACTAGCAACATCTTCCAGACTATTATTGTTTACATTAGTTCTTGTGATACTACAACATTTTGTCCATTAGACAACACAAATTAAAAACTCACTAAAGGAACACTTGTGAAAGGATTGAAAGAATACCACTACTACATCTCTCACCCAACTGAAGGCAGATGTGTGAGGAAGAGGAGGAATTGGAACACAAAAAGTTACATCCTGTTTAGTCTGCCAGACAACATGTTAGCTTTTTTGGATTAACATAATAATGTCAGTTTAAATGTGTTCATTTTTCTATACATAAATAAAGAATATACAGATTTTACTGGAAAGATGTTACAATTCTCTGCCAAGATTAAATGATTAAATCACATTCTGAATTGAACATTCAGCTCACTTTCAGTTCAATGCTCAATTCCAAATGTGTGATTTTAATTATTGAAATAATTACAACTAATTTTATTATTCTAATGTATTTCTGAAAATTTATACCATAATAAAAAAAATCATTGAACAAAAAGATAAAAATTTACTGTTAATTTAAAATTTTATTATTATTTTTTTTTTTTTTTCTTTTTGCATAATTTGTTTATAGTGTATAATAATTAAAAAATATTATAAATGAATTTTTACTAACAATTTAATGCAACATAGCATTCTTCCCAGTAAAACATTTCAGGCAGTCAACATGCAATGTTGCCTAACTGCTGCTACAAATTTTGATACAAACTGTAATTAATGACGACAAAACAATATTCATTCATACAGTAACACTCAATAGCACATATTGTCCTCAATAAAAAATAAATGAAATATTTTTATTTTCATTTTAATAGGTTAGGAAGTGTTTATTTAACCTGGTACAGTACATGTGAAATTGACTTGGAAAGAATGTTATAATTGTTAATCAATGATATAATAAATTAGATTAAAGAGAACAGAAAATATTTAATATACACTGTTTTGGAATTGATATAATCTTGACTCCTACATATTGTTTATAAATTTATAATTGTTTGTTTTCACCAATTACAGGTACTACTTTCAAAATTACATAAATGCATGAAATACAGTAGATTCTTGTTAGTTTGAACTCGGAGGGACGATTTTAAACTGTTTGAATTATAAAAGGAGACCCTTTCTGGTTGCTACAGAACAAAACAGAAATAATTTTAAAAAACATTAACACCACAACAAGTAGAATAATGTTTAATCAATGAGAAATGCAAAACAAAGGCTCTGTATTGCCCATGAGAAGCCACGATGAATGAGCATGTGCCATGGGATGACTATCATCTGCCAACTGAATTGATTTAAATCTATAGCATCATCCCATTTTTGAAATTTAATCTAGTAACACATGCTCTTGATTCAAATAAACAGGAGGAGGCACGATCAAGTTTGAATTACCAAGAGAATTTTGCATTGATTTAAAATGGGGACCATGTGGGGATAGTGTCCAATTTGAATTAATGAGAATCTAATGTACATGTCATTTTTTAACATAAACGAACATAATGTTCGTTTTTTAAATCTATAATTAATGGGGAAAAAATTCAGCATGTTACAATAATTTTGTTCTATTTCCACAATGCAATAATTTAATTTTTTAAAATTTACTTTACAGATGATGCTAGAATTAAAGAGGAAGTTAGTAAAAGTTTTGGAATCTAACGTTCTGAAAAGCAATCCAAATGTATTTGGAACAATTATTAGATAATTTTCATTGATACAGTTTGAATAGAAATGGAAAATAGTCTTTTGTTTTCGTTGTATATTGTAAACGAATAATAATAAAATGTACAAAAATAAAATATATTGTAATAAGTGGATTATTTAACTTGTGCAAAATCTGATCACTTAAATTCAATTTCAATCCATGCTATATTGATGTAAGAAAAAATAATTTGGATGAGAAAGTTATAAAACGTTTAAATACTTAATACTAATTATTCATTAAAGATACGTCCACATTTTTCTTGAAATTTTTACTCCTCCCCCATTGTCCCAGTTTGTCCAAGTTTCTGTAATCCCCTCCCTTCATGGACGTCCAACAAAACTCGACTCCCAAAATTTTCTTAGTTTACCATTATGAATAATAAAATGTATAAAATTAAATGAAATAAAACGGAATTTAAGCAGTTAAAAAATTTAATGCTTGCTAAGCGTGCAAAAATTTTTAAATTTCCGTCACCCATTGTGAATCGCCCAGTTGTCGAGTACCCCCAAATTAAGGAAGACGGAGTGTAAACTAGTGGAAAGATTGTGCAGGCCTAGGTGACTGCACAATCTTCCCACTAGGAATCGGCTCGCACGAGCTGCTTCCAACACTCCACTGGTATTTTCATAACCGGTCGCGAAAATTCTTGATGAATGGATAAATGAAGAATAAACAGTGTTTTGCATATTTAAACCCGAGACTTCTATTTATATTTTGAAAATAATAAAAATACGATCTGTGTTTTCCGAATTAGAACTTTACTACAATTTTTTTATTATAATAAAACCCATCCCTACCCAGGCCTGCCTTTGTACGTGCGAGGCCCTGCCCCAAGAAAAGCTTGGAGACCACCCTGAAGGAATTCGTAATGGAGGGCTAATGTTCATAAATTTTTTTCTATTAGCTTTCTCTGCTAAACATATTGATATATATATTTAATAAAATTTATCTTGATTGTTTATAATAATTTTGTTACTTGTTGCTCTTCAATTCTGCATATTTTCGAGGTCTCGAATGTTAGGAGGCCCCTGGGTCCAGGCCCGGTAGGCCACACCTAAAGATGGGCCTGACCCTAACCCGAAATTAAGTTTATTGCCATTTTATAATAGTTATAAAAAGATTATAATAAAAAATATTTTTAACAGATGGCATCATCAAATGTTACCGGAAAAGTTAAGCAACTCATTGCTGGATTTTTTAAAAGGCTTTTTCCGCTGATGTTAAAAACGTGTTTATGAAAAGGCTCGCGGATCTCATTTGAATGCGATTTTATTTTTCATGCGAATTTTTCACAAATTAATTCCGTGTTTTTCAAATCATATTTTGCTGATTTTTGTTTCATTATGAATTTTTGCTCGTTTTGTCACTCCTCATAACTGTTAATAATAATGTCTCTAATTAGAAATTAATCCAAAAATGCGCCGTTTTAATATTTTGATAAATATCGAATTTTTAAAAAGTTAATGTGAAATTTAATAAGTTTTATTAAGTATGAAAATTTATATACAATCGTGAAAATTCCAAGTACAAATGTAATTGTTGAAGTAATTATAATTCTGGTTTGAACACACATCGACTGCAAGGTGTGTTTAGTTAAAATTCAACGTGGAAATGGTTTCCTCCTGTAGTGCATTATTCTGTGGTGAAATGTTTTACTAGTAGAAAATCGGTCGAAATATAAGTTGTCTTGACCGGCTATAGTCGTTTAAACAGTTTTTAATTAAACACGAGAACACTGCTTAAATTTCATTTTCAATGTCGTCGTTCTATGCATTATAACCGAAGTGAGAGAACGAATCTCGAATGGTGTCGAAGAATCCGTCCGTAAATTGGGATGGAAAGTCAAGTCTAGATTTAAGTCGTAGCCGGGTGAAAGGTCACCTTCGATGGAAAGTTGAAATTCGTACAAGAAGGCCTCGGCAGAGAAGAGGTTTGTTTACCAGCAGCAAAACAATCTTTTCCACCAAGGCCTCTTACGCTCGACGGATTCTTCCAACATTTCTTCGGACTCGTTTCTGTCAAGTCCCGTCTTACGTGACCGTGTCTGCATCGTCCATTCCGGAACTTCGGGGTATCGCCGCTCCAGATAATGGACGAGAGACGAGTCGCTGTCGTCCGGAGTTATGACGACCACCCGTTTGGCGTCGGGTGTATGCGACTCCTCCTCCGCATCTTTCGGAAGCACCCGTATTACACGAGGCCAAGACGGGGCGCCATCCTCGGGCACAGTATGCCCGAGGTGTGCCACTTTTTCAATTCTTTGAAATTGCCCATTCTGCAAAGAAAAATGAGCGAATGTTGTGAAAACAAAACTTTCATTATATATTACATATGTATATACATTAAATTAATTAATTAAACTATAGCGGGGAATAACAGATTTAAAGTAGGCTATTTATTAATTTTCATTTTGCATAAACAATTCGATTGGATAATTAACAATGAAAAGACTGAATCGACTCCCCAAAAATAAATGAAAGATCCGATTCTTCTGAAGATAACCGATCAATTGTTATTGAAAACCACCGCCGCTAATTGTGATATTTTGCTTATCAAAGATAAAAAGTATTTAAATCTAGAAAGATCGTAGTCTAAACTTATACAAACGCAGCAAACGAAGCAAAACTCGAGAAAACACTCGCAATAAATAATCGCACGAGTCAACAGTAGATCCTCTCAACAACAAGAAAATTTTATTGTTGCATAGCGACTCAATTTAATATTAAAAATTTGAATTTTGCGGCGAATTTCGTGATTTCCGCGCCTCTATTTCTAAAGAGAATGATTTTGACGGATCATTGCACGAGTTCGTCTCGAGCCTTTTATTCGTCTTCACAGACACGAGCTGCTATAATCAATTCACATAGAGTTAGGATATGCTGGAACACTATGGGGTTGTCCATAAATTATGTCTGCATTTTTCTTGAAATTTTTACTCTCCCTCCCCTTCTAGTCCCAGATTGTCCAAGTTTCCGCAACCCCTCTCCTTTTCAGACGTCCAACAAAACCTTTATCACTTTATAAATGATAGACACCATAAGTATAAATGAATGATACAAGAATTTTTGAAATAGATATTAAATTTTATACAGTTTTTTGCATTTTATTATGTTTCGTAAAGACAAATCCAGTTGTCGCGATTGGCGCTGTTTGCCGTAGCGGCATAATTTAGAACTAATGTTTACCAGAGAGCTAGACTCGTGTAGACGTCTGTAATCATTGATCAATGATGATAATTTAAAACAGAATATCTATATTATTAATTTAAAATATAATTTGAACTGTAATTTTATTTAATATATCAACTTCATGACGCTAAGTAAATAAAATAATTTAAAGTTAAAACGTGTATTTTAAGCAGAGGGCGTTAGTCATATTCGACCTCACGTTTTTCGGTGGTTGTATTATGTGTTTATGAAATGAACAATAATTATAATTTATTGTTATTTGAATGAGTTAACAAGTTATCAGTTAAATAATCCTGTATGTATTTTGTAAAAGTATGTATTACAGTTACAAAATTTAATTTAATATGATTATAAAACTTAAAATTTTTAAAATAAAGTTTTTGCATATATTCTATACTTTTCTTGTTTTACAAATTGGTAATTATTTTGATAACTGATATAATTATATTGCTTTAAAATTTTGTATGTTTCAGATTTTCTGATAATACCATCTCAAGATGTTAAGACAAGTATTATGTAGAAGTATTGCAAAATATAAGATCATAGAGAAATTCTTAGGAACCCATCAAAGTTTACGGTTACATAGAACTACGCAATGTCTAAGGTGTAGTGAAATTCAGGAAACTGATCCATTTGCTATTGCTGATGTACCTTCTAAAGAAGTCCAAAGAGATTCGGGTGAGTATATTTGATGTGTTTAAAAATTTAAGACGAAAGCTAGTAATAAATGTAATTTATACTTTAGTCACACGAAGTCAAAGATTGGTAGCCATCAATGATATTTATATTTTTACTACATGATCTTTTTCAGTTAGCATTATGGTAGTTAGGATCGAGTTATAAACTCCGTAACCATATCCGTATTTGTAAATGTTTGCTACACTAGATATCTATAGCACTAGTTATAAACTACTGTAAGGCCTTTTCCGTAACAAACTATTTTATGGTTTACGAAGCAGTCCATCGTGAGCATGCGCAAAATCATCGGTAGTTATTGTTAGATCTAACACTATAATTATTTATTCATTTTATTATTTTTCTATTTTTTTTATGACCAAAGTAATTCTTATCTTAAAATATTATATTATTCAGAAGCAGCATTGTTGGTCAAAAGTTACGTTTCCATCAATTTGTCAAAGTTTCGTCGGTTGTTTCCGGCACAACTTCCGATTGTACATCAACTGATGGCGACTTAGCGCATGTGCAGTTGGTCAATTCTCTGTATCCCTACCATAAAAGTTTGATCGATCCAAACTTTTCTTACGGAATATGGTACGGCCATACGGATACGATACGGAGTTTATAACCACGCAATACGGATACGCTTACAGCTACGGATACGGTTACGTTACGGAGTTTATAACTCGACCCTTAGAAACTCTTATGTTCATTTAAGGTAATCTTTGTTTTAAAAACACTATCATAATGGAGGATGATTTGTTTTCTATCATACAAAAGATTTCGGGGGCTGATTTTTTGAATAATTTCAAACAAAGAAGTTCATTTAAATGTGTGGTCAAAATGGCATAGTTTAAAAGTTATGTCATGTTTATTATGCAGTTACATACAGTGGCAGATCTCTGCACAGGGACACAAAGCCTTATAAATCAAGGGGGTCTCAAAATTCAGGCTTCAGAATTATCTTTTAATTTTAAAATATCTGACGTCCAATTCAATGATTATGTGGAAAACATATACGCAAAATATCAAAATGATATTGATATTAAAAGTGTGAACTTGTCCATTTTATTGCCTTTGTAAAAGAAGAAAATGTCAGCAATCCTGTTGACATGTATATATTATTAATTGGAGGTTTACAATCTACATTTCCTAATGTAGAGACAATTCTGAATATATTTTTGACAATTCTTATTTGCAATGCAAGTGGAGAACGTATTTTTTCCAGTTCTTAGAGTTAAAAATTATTTAAGAAATTCCTTATATCAACTCCATTTAGTTTGCTTTTCTATGATGTTTATAGAAAACGATAAAGTTATGTTATTAGTTTATGAAAGTCTGACAAATTTGCTAAAACTAAAACGAGAAAAGTTCCAATTTAGTTTGTTTTTAATATTCCAAAAAAAAAGTTGTTATTGATATTATTATATTCCAATATATTTTTAATGTTTAATAAACAGTGATAACTATATTGATTGATGTATTTTTTATTAAAGACCCTATTTTGTAATAAACCATATACCAGTGGTCCAAAAAAAGTGAGACATAGGGAAATAACATTGAAAATTAACCGATATAAAATTACAACTGCCTGGCTAAAATTACAACACCCTGGATCCTGAAAATATTCTATATTCTTGCTTATATATAAAATTTGAACAAGCATAATTTATTTTATGATTATTAGTTAAATGCCCCACATGTTTTTTTACACGTGATTACTTGTAAAAAAAACATGTCGGACATTCAACTATTTTAAAAATATTACCCTCCCATCTCTTCAACATGTAAAGATCTTTTGGTTTCATATTAATGAAAATTATGATTAATAATACAAACAGAAATTTCAAAGAATTTCATAAAAAAAAAAATAGTTTTTTATATTTTTATCCCAGACCTACAGTTGGTGGTTAGGGAAATATCAATTTCTTAAAACTATTTTATTAATTAATATATACATATTGGAAAAAGTTAGAACTGAATTAATTTATTCTTATAAAAGTTGTAAAAAACATCAAAAATGTTAATATTTTTTGATTTTTTTTATAACTTTGGGGTCTGGGGTGATTTTTGAAAAATACGTTTAATTTTTGATAAACTAAAATTTGTACAAATAAAAAAAAAATTTATAACTTGCAAGCTGTTTGAAAGATGGCCCCCAGTCCCTTAATACCTCTCAAACCAATGGTCTGATTTTCCTGAAAATTTCTAGAAACATTTCTCCTAAAATATACATACACCTTGTTGAAAAAGTTCAAAAATTTTCAACTAAAAGGCACAGGAGTTCTTAAACTTTAAAGTGAGTGGAAAAAGTCATACTTTACACACACACTAACTTTCATACATACAGAAAGTCCTCGTTGACTTTTTATGCATTTTTCAGCATTTCAAAGTCCCAAATCCAAAAATGTGAAAAACTTGGGGTTCGTTTTTTAACCGATTACCATAATTTCCCTTTGTTATATAAGAGCTGGGAAAATAATAATTAGTATTTTTAATCAATCTACACTATCATTGGTAACAAAATAAAATTCTTCCACTATACCATACCAGTTTAACACACCCAACAGATTTCAGTTTTGATGAGTTTTCATGCCTGTTTAACTAGCATTGGTTGATGTGAGAGATTAGGAACATTTTATTGAAATCATTTTTCTCATTACTGATTTATAAGTTGAACTTTGTAATACACTTTTTCCTAGCATGTCTAATCATAATGTCAGAAGAGTATATGCCATTTTTGACAGGTGTGACTGTACAACTCAGTTTTGCATAGGAAAAGTTTTTAGATAGACCCTTAGTGGCTAAGGGTTTATCTAACACTTGCTCACTGTCTATACATTTCATGTCATTGATTTTGAATAAACTGATTGGTTTGAGACTCAGCATACTGGTGATTCTGTGTGGACAAAGCACTAACATCTACATTTGTTGTTGCATTATCAACTTTATTCTCTTATTTTTAGTTATCTAAGTCCATAATTTTACTCTATTTTTAGTTATTTGTTAGTCCATAATTTACACATGACTGCCATAGAGATTATGGAAGAAAATCTGTAGTGTATGGCATCTCTGTAATGAATATTTTTTCATTAATTAATTGAAATCTAAAATTTAAAAAACTTTTTGGTATATAATTGATTTAAACAATGCAACAGGCTTGTTTAATGCAATCCAAATAAATTTATGCACTTATATTTATTATTACTTTTTAGGTATGTTGAACATTTATATTTCCAATTTTGAAAACATTTTTATGAAAGTACTGTTGACTACATATGGATCAAAGCTATAGATAGCTGTAGAAGAACCAAAAATATGTTTTAATAAACTTATCTTCAGTTGAACAGTGTTTCTTAAAGAATAAATATTATTGTATTGCATTCTTACGTAATGATACCAAGTTTTGTTCACTTCAATAATTATAAAATTTTATTCATAATGACTGGAATTATTAAAATGTTGCAACACTACCAAAAATGAGTTACTTAAAAATATTTTTGTAAATGAACATATGGTAATAAGATAGATAACTACCATAATTAATCTTACAGTATTCTTTATAAATAAAACTAATGCTCTGGAATTGTTAGTGTTGACTGATTAAAAAGAATGTTTTTTAATAAAGTAAAAATTACATTACAGATGGATATTAGTCCTATCTTCATTGCTTGCCATGTCCAATCACCAGGAACAACTATTTTCCATTGCAGAGACAACCTTTCTTTAAAAGCTATGTCTCTGCACAATATGTAAAACAGTCTAAAATGTTCACAGGTGACAATCCCAGCACAATTAAAAAATATATTTCTTTGTAAAACAGCCTCTAAAGAAAGGTTGTCTCTGCAAAATTAGTTGTTTCTGGTGATTGGACATGGCAAGCAATGAAGATAGGACTACTATCCATCTGTAATGTAATTTTTACTTTATTAAATTGTAATTCTGCCAGCCTTTTTTAAAAAAAAAAAAAAGAATGTTTGTTTATTCATTTTCTTTGTCATTATTTCAGTTTAAAGATTTTTATATTGTTATCTTAGTTTTACATAATATGTATAACCTGCTTTAGATCTTATATATTTTTATATATAGCTAAAGATATTTGATGTCCTCATTAAAAGTTTTAGATTTATAACAATAAAATATACAAATTACAAATGAACCTAGATGTTATTGCCATTAAAACAGTATCTATGCACTATTTTAATGATTTAAATTTGTAGATTTATATTCTGATATTATAAATCCATTATAATAATAAAAATTTATGTTCTTATTGTTAAATTTTTCCAGATATTTTGGAAGAGAAATTACGAAAATCAAAAAATTTTGATGCTGTTTTTGATTTGATCTCAACTCATTCTGATATAATGAATAATAAACATCTTTCTCTTGTTTTTTCCTCTTTATATGATTGTTCAAAGTAAGTATTATTTGTTGGATTTAAAGTAGTTATATTTATAATATATTTACATTTTGTTGTTATGTTTAAGAGAACAATCAAACATCAAGCCATTTAATCCTTTTGAAGATAAGCTCTTTTTGCAGTTGTGTACTCAGACTATGAAACGTATAAAACATTTTACAATTGATGAAGTTATTACAATATATAAGACTTTAAGTTTTTTTAACATTCCAAGCACAACAGCAATAATGAAAAGCCTGGGTCAGATGTTAAGACATAGCATCAATGAACTTTCTCTGGGACAGATTAACTTTTTAATATTGTTATTGGAAAGGCAACAGAAAACTCCATTAGTGGAAGCTCTTTTAATAGCATTACCATTAGTTCTTCAGTCACAGCTTGAATTACAAATAGATCCTGAAAATGTTAGTGAAATGATTAATTGCTTAAAAACACTCACCAAGAAGAAGATCAATAATTCTTCAATTGAGGTATTTTTTAATTACTTTAATTATTTTAAAATAATTGTTGAATATGATTTGTTGTATTTAATCTGATTTTCATTTCATAATTAGTGTTAAATTGATTTTATAATTTAACATTGTAAAATAACAAACAGAAGCAAAATTTTTATAGATGAAAATATATTTGTTGTTTAATACCATATATGTATAAAAATACACTTTTTAGTCTAACTAATTGTGCCTGTGTGAATAATTTCACATATAAAAAGCAAAATATTAAATTCAAAAAGTAAGTTTTTATTTGGAAAATTTCAAAAATAAATATACAGAATGTCTCAAAAGTCTGAATACACATAATGTAATGTCTCTATAGATGATGCCATATTAAAATAAACAATGGGAATATATGTTATGATGCAATGTATGCTGAATCCATTGATGCCATGAAGTCGACCTCAAAGGGCATTTTCAGGGTCATTCAAAAAATCTTTAAAACTGTGCATCCCAGACCAAAAATGTCAATTCTAATGTTATAGGTGTTTGCATCAATGTAATTCAGTAAACTGCAACTTAACTAGTTTTTCAAGATTCCTAAACTTTCAATTCAACCTTTATTTTCAAAAATTCTGGCTTATAAAAAATTAGCAAGAATCAGCTTTTGTTCAATTCATAAACATGAAGGTTGAAAAAAAAATCAAAACTGCAAGCAAAATTTTATTGATTTCATGCAGTGAACTAACTGCATTAATGTTCAGATTCAGGCAAAACAACCAATGAATAGAAATAGAAATTCCACAAACAAAATGTAAATAATAAAAAACTGATTACAAATTTTTTTTTTATTTTGTCAAAATGATACATGTTGGTAATCAAAGATGATGGACATAAGATGAAATGAGATTAATTCAGATGTTCAATATGATGACCATCAGCAGCTACACAAAGTTCTGCTTGATGGTAGATGGCATCTTGTCCAAATGCCAATGTTGATGGTTGGATGTTGGCATATTCTAAAAGAATTCTAGTCTGGAGGTCATCTTCAGTGGTTGGCTATATGTCACTTCTTGTTTTACATGACTTCACAAAGAAAGTCCAATGGAGTGGGATTATGTGACCTTGATGTCCAATGAACTAGTCCTGATCGTCCAATCCATCTATTTGGAAATAATGTATTTAGATAATTCCAAATATAGTAAGACTCCACTTAACCACTGCCTTGCTTAACGCTGACTCGATATAATGTGGTTTGCTCAAAGCCTAAAACCAGGTCAAAATTTGTGATTTAAATTATCATGGCATTTTATTGATTCGTATATACAGTCGACCCCCTATAACGTGGATTCCTATAACGGAAATTCCTATAACGTAGCGAAAAAATTGTAGCAGTATTCATATAAAGTGACTCATAAAATGTTGTCGCCGACTCCTGTCGCGACAAGATTGGTCGAATCTGGACCAATAGTGAACGAGCAGCCGAACTACTTTCCGCTGCCCAGCGCCACGCTAAGGAGAGTTTAGGCGGCTAAATTGAGTTTGCTATTGTCTGTACAGCATTATATATAAATTATATATAAATTAGGTACTGTACATATAATTATATATTAATTATATATAAATTAGGTACTGTATATATAATTATATATTAACTTAATTTATTGTAACTTTATTATAATTATATATATGCTTTCTGCCGCCTGGCAACACGCTACGGAGATTTTAGGCTAGTAAGTTGAGTTTATTATCGTCTGTACAGTATGTAAATTAGGTACCGTAAGTCTAATACAGCACTAATTTTATACATTTCTTGTGAAAGAAACATTTCTTATTCAACGGCCATAAAAATTATTTATATTAATGATGTCTCCAAAGGTCAAGTTATTTTTCTGCGAAAAATTCGTTATCAGAAATCGCGGCCGCCGTTTCGTGCGCTGTTCCGCGACGAAAACAAGCTTGAGCAACGGCGTAGTCGAACGGTGCACACTCGGTAAGTAATCCTACAATTTTTTGTTTATAGCATAGTTTATACGGATTATTCCCAAAAAATTATACGTGTTTTGGAAATGTTGAGTGGAATTAGTCTAGAATCGGTTAATTTTATAGAAGAAAACCTTTCAAATAGCCTTAGTCAGTAAACTTCACACGTGTCGGGCTGCGATTGGCTCATGTATTTAATGATTCCTACAACGTAAAATTCGAATAACGTGGAACGTATCTAAGCGTTATAGGGGGGTCTACTGTAATACAATTATTTATGAACATGAACCAATCAGCAAAAGATGTGAATTCGTCTGTTTGGTGCAATTTTGAAAAAAATATAAAATCATGGATGCCATAGGAAATATCGACTTTGCTTGGCAAGAATTAACTGATAAATGCACGAACAAAGTGTGGAAGAAGTTATAGCTGAAGGTATCCAAGAATTCTCAATGAGAAGAGCCTATTGCTGTATTGTTAGGTTGACCAAACTCAACCTAATCGATATAGCAGGACTAGGAGATATAGATGAGCAGGATATTGAAGAATTACAGCAGGTTTCTGGGGAGAGCCTTACCAACGATGACCTTCAAGAACTGGCAGAACAAGGAATTCACGTAGAACTGGAAAATAGTGATTCTGAAAATGAAGAACCCAAAAAATTTCTCTACAGATTTCCTTAGTAAAAGTTTGGTAACAATAACCGAAATCATTGATCAAATTGTAGCGAATGATCTAGATTTTGAAAGGAGTGCAAAAGCAAAACGAGGCGTTTTGGATGCGATCTTCTGCTACCGACATTTGATTAAGGAAAGAAAAAAGTGACAAGTGAAACTTCACGTCTTTATTGCAAAAAATCAAGAATTTCAGAAAAGTCAGGACCTTTGTCACAAAAAATGAACTACAGTAGAGCATTGATTATCCGACCCCCGATTAACCATCACATCAGTTAACTGACCATTTAGTATGCAAATTTCAAATGTCCGCTAATGATGTGGTGCTACAATATTTGGCTATGTCTTGGCTACTTTAATATTATTTATGTTAAATTTTTGCGTGTTTTAGCTGGCAACATGGCTCAACCATTGAAGGAAGGCAAGTATTTAAATGAGACTTAATTTTCTAATTATGAGTGGTTGTTTTTTTTTTGTGAGCAATAAAATAATTTTTAACACTACAGTAGCGACGATTATTATTTTTAAAAAAATTTGTTAGGCTTAACATCATTGAAAATTCAACGTGAAGTTGGTTAATAGTGATATACTAATATGCTATTTACATGGGATATACTAATATACTATACTAATAATGTATTTTTTTTTCATTCTTTTCGGTTATCTGATTTTTTCAGTTATCCGACCAATCTGAGTTCCCAATTGAGTCAGATAATCGATGCTCTACTGTATTAATATAGAAAAATTGAACTAATTAATATATTATTATACATTTCTGTGTGCATATGTTTGTGTGTTATTTAACATATTTTTATATTAATTTGTATAATAGTATAACTTAAAATTAAAGTTTATTTTATTTTGGTCGTGTGTTTCCCTATCCCTATTTACTCTATGTTAAAATGATCTCATTTAATGCTGTTTCGTTTAGCACTTTGTTGTCTAGGAATGCATCCCCGCGTTAAGTGGATTCTTACTGTAATTGTGACTTGGCAAGTGAGTTTGACATTTCCATTGGTCCTGTACAGAAGATTCTGAAACTCCAGGTTATGAGAGACAGTGTGTTGCTCAAGGATACTGCACATTCTGATAGAAGACCATAAGGGACAGCAAATGGGCCTCAGGTTGCAGCATTTGATGCACTATGGCAATGAGGGCAAATGATTCTTATTGTGCACAGTAATGAGATAAAGGTGGAGTTACCACTTTGAACTGATAAGAAAGTCTGTTGTTCACATGTAGTGGTAGAAAATGCTGGCTTCTCTAAAGGAATTCAAAACACAAAACTGGAAAGGTTTTGTTGACTGCATTCTTTGACATGCAGGTCAGCAAAACCTTTCAGGGAATCATCTTATTGGAGTTTAAGGACTCCAAAAAACCACAATCAGTGCCCAGTGGTACATCCAAATGCTCAATAATCTGCATACAGCTATAAAAACGAGCAACTCAGCATCTTCTTATTAGGAGTCATCATTCTCTACAGCAATGCATGGCTGTATGTTGCAAAGGTTATTGATGCGTTAACCTGTAAGAAGTAGAGGTCCTTGAACATCCTACATACAGCCTAGATTTGTCATCATTGACTTTCATCTTTTTGGACTGTTAAAGAAATTCCTAAAGGGACAAATATTTGACACTGACAAGTATGTAAAGAACACAGTTCAGGATTGGATCAAGCAGAACTGCAATCTTTTTTCAGACAGAATTCACTGTCTAAACTACATGGGTGATTTCTGAGAAGCATTATATATAGTAAGTTTTGTTAAATACAGTAAGACGTGCTTAACGTAGGGGTACGTTCCTAGATGACAAAGTGCTAAATGAAACAGTGTTAAACAAGGTCCTTTTAACACAGAGAAAATAGGGAAAGGGGAACACACAACCAAAAATAAACAGATTTTTCTTTAATTTTAAGTTTTTATATTAATTTGCATAATAATATATGTTAAATAACACACAAACATATGCACACAGAATTGTAAAGTTCATTTTTTATGATGGAGGTTTAGGCTCTTCTGAAATTCTTGATTTTTTTGCGATAGTCATGTAGTTTCATTTGTCGCTTTTTTTCCTTTCCTTAAGCAAATGTCGGTAGAGGAGATCGCATCCAAAACACCTCATCTTGCTTTTCCACTCCTTTTAAAATCTGGATCATTCGCTACAATTTGATCAACAATTTTGGTTATCATTACCAAACTTTTACTAAGGAAATCTTTATAGAGAAATTCTTTGGGTTCTTTGTTTTCAGAATGACTATTTTCCAGTTCTACGGGAATTCCTTGTTCTGCCAGTTTTCGAAGGTCGTTGTTGGTAAGACTCTCACCAGAAATCTGCAATAACTCCTCAATATACTGCTCATCTACATCTCCTAGTCCTGCTGTATCGATTAGATTGACAATTTGGTCAATGATATCCAAGGATTCTCATGAGAAGAGCCTATCTCCAGCCATACTTTCTTCCACACACTGTTTATGCATTTGTCAGTTAATTCTTTCCAAGTGAAGTTGATATTGCCTATGGCATCTATGATGTTATGTTTGTTCTAAAATTGCACCAAACAAACATAGATTTAAAGAAAGTACAGTGCTACGACAAATTATCACCTTTTGCTGATTGCTTCATGTTTGAGAATAATTGTATTATATAGAAATCAATGAAATGCCACTATAATTTGAATCAGTGTAAATTTTGGGCTTGTTTTCAGGCTTTGATCAGACTGTTATATTGAATCAGCATTAATCGAGGCAGCGTTAAGCCAGGGTCTTACTGTACTACCATTTTTATTTGCTTATGTTTTATCTTTCCTTTATTCCTAATCTGATGGTTATGCATCTCAATTGGGTTTCATTTGAACATGCTTTATATTGTTTCTTGATATACAAAGTTTGATATTAAGAAGTTCAAAAAATAAATGATTTTATCTCAGTATGTAACCAGTTAAAATACCTTAATTTTCTTCACATAAATGATACAGACCTTGTTTTGAAACAAACCATTCAGTATAGAAAATGACAACTGCCAAACTATTTCAAGAATTTTTTTATATTTAAGTTTAATGCATTATAATTTACTTTTAATGCCAATAATATTTAAAAAAACTCATATATTTGTATCAGTATTAGGAAAAGTAAAATTTTCTGAAAATTGAATTTATTACAAAAAAAATATTTTTACTTTTTATTTTAGAAGTTAACAAGCATGCTTCTTCAAAAAGTCAACATGCTTTCTACACGAGACGCTTATTTAATTTTTACCTGCCTTGCAAACACTCAGTATAGATGTAATGAAACAAATGAAGAACTCCTTTATAAATCATTGGATATTCTTGGTCAAAATATTGAAGAATTGAGTGAGAGAGCAATAAGTACAGTTTTAAATTTAATGAAAGATTATAAATTATTTAATAAATATTTGATTGAATCATTAGTAACAAAAGCAATTAATGAACAATGGGATCTCTGGAAATTGAGTTCATTATTATATTTGTGTAGTAAGAATGAATTTATTCCATTAGAGTTGTTAGATTTTGTTGCAAGTATGATTAAAATGCATCCAAAAGAAGTAGAGCTAGATCAGAGAATATCTATACTTACTTTGTTGGAACCATTTGCTTTGGTAGGATATGAGTCACCTGAGATTGTTCAGTGTTGTAAGATTATAAGCTCTTGTGAAGAAAAACTGAAGTTATTTCAAAAGAATTCAATTCCATTGTTTGTGAAAATAAATAGCCACTTAGCTCAACTGAAGTGTCATCCATCGTCATCATTTTTCTCAGAGAATGTCTTGTCTTCAATTTTAAGGAATAATATAATAAACAAAGGTAAGTTTTTAATTTGTTACTAAATTTTAGAAAATTTCCAACTCTAATTTTCAGTTGTTAATTTTTTTTTTATATTGCATTTAGAATATTGAATGTATTATAAACATTGTAAAAATTTGCAAAATTCTGCATGTGAGAACATGTTAGATCATGATAGCATATTAAAGAAATTTGATTGTTTTGAAACTTGAAAGATTTATTTTATTGAATTATAATTTGATAACATAATATTAATGGAAATTTCAGTTAATAAAATTAAAGACAAAGTTTGCCCAAAAGGGACTACCATTTATTTCTTGTGTTCCAGACTATACATGTTTACAGTGAACAATCTTCCTTTATAGGTTACATGCTGCCAGAATTTAAAAAAGTCCTTTAAAAAACACAAATATATCCAAATAAAATTATAAAATTTCTAAAAAAGGAACTGGTGACATACAGATGTCTTGCTTTTCATCCATCCTATGGGGTGTTTCTGCTTTTATCTACTGGAACAAGTGATGGAAAATGTAGATTTTGGAAGCTTCCCCCTGTGACAATACATCTCAATTTTTTTTTGTAAATTTTTTGTGTCACCAGGGGGAAGCTTCCAAAATCTACATTTTCCAGCACTTGTTCCAGTAGATAAAAGCAGAAACACCCCATAGGATGGATGAAAAGCAAGACATNCAGCCTCGTACAGTCAACACATCACACCTTTGAATTATTTGATAATCTCGAGATGATTCTTTCTTCTTGGAAACTTTTATTTGCTTTACATCTTCAATTATGGAATCATACTTTGGTTTGTTATTAAAACACTACGTATTATATTTTAAATCTTCGCTAAAGAGGTTTGCGAAGAATCTTTTCTTGATTTTACTCACCAATTCGGTGTTTGCTTGCATTCTAGGATTTAAATTTATCTACGTAAAAAGAAGGAGTGGGGAAAGGAAGTGAAAGAAACAAACTTTTGAACTTTAACGATACGGAAGCCGTTAATGTGCAGATTATCTAGATACTCTGCAAATTACCTAGGTAATTTGAGAAATTGAACAATTTTCGCAGCTTTAACGGATCACCATAGTTAATCTGCAGATTAGCTAGGTAATGTACACATTAACGGTTATCGAGCTTTAGCGGTAACATATACAATAAATTAACGCTGTTAATTTATCCTGCGTATATCAAAATCGCGTAAATCAGTAGTACTGTATCTTATACTGTACTGAAAATTTACAGCCCGCTAGAACAAATATTCGGTTAATAACAAATATTTTTATTTTAGTTTTGTCATCAGTAAAAAGTTTCCTGTGATAAAAATGAGTAACTAATTTAAAAATAAAATGAAACCTTAGAGCTGCCTACCTTCATCAGACAAAATTATACTTGATCCAGTTCGGTTTTTCACTTAATGCATGCGAACACAATCATTTCAGGATGATGACATGTTTCAATAATACGTATCCGCGACACACTAAGATTTGTTGCAATTTCACGAGTTGTTGTTCATCTATTTTGAACAATTTCTGCCTGCAATTTTTCATCGCTGACAGTTTTTGGGTACCCCATACTAAAATTACATACTATAAAGCAACGGTGGGCAACCCCCGGCCTGCAGGCCAGTTACAGCCCGCGAGATGTTTAGAAGAAATCTATATCTATAGNGTAATTAATTTCTTTTTATTTATTTATTTATTTCATATTTGCAGACTAAAAATTTACAGGTCACAAGGTGTCAATTAACTACTATGGCCCACGGAAAAAACGTAAAATTTATTCTGGCCAATGTTATAAAAAAGGTTGCCACCCTTGCTATAAAGGTAGTCTTAAAAAAGAACACTGTAAATATGCTATGACCAAGCCATAGGTGTTTAATATTGATCATGTTCAAATCCTTATTAATTAAATAAATTAATTTTAAATACGTACTTCAAAATATCAAAGTAATCCACCTCTGTCCCGCCAACGAACATCAAAGCCGCGTCGGCTCTCCAAACGGTTGNTAAAAGTTTATTTTTTTCAAATGCAGCATAAAAATTTGTAATAAAATACTGTATATAATGTGGTTATAATATAATATTAAATAAATTAATTTTAAATACGTACTTCAAAATATCAAAGTAATCCACCTCTGTCCCGCCAACGAACTTCAAAGCCGCCTCGGCTATCCAAATGGTTGTTGACATGTCTAAGGCCACCATACTCAACCTGCGGCCCGCGGGCCACATGCGGTCCACTGACCTTTTGTGAGTGGCCCGGACGTGACCCGTAAATAATGCAGTCAAAATATGAATTTTGAAATTTTCGTGGCAAAAAATAGATTTGGTCACTCCGCCCACACGCTAAGTGCTTTTTGTCCACAGAAAGTTGTCGCCAGATCTCCGAGCATTGTGAATATGTGGTGGCCATCAGGGGGAGATCCGCAAGGGATGGTAAAAGTAGAGCTAGACTTAGTAATTTATTCAGACCCATAGCGCCTACACGCGATACCCGTCCCGTGTTGTTCCCGAATATTTTCGTGTTGACCTCATTTGTCGAACCCTAATATATTCATTTCTACATCGGAACGTTTTTGATACTAGATGTCGCTATGCGTCATAATTTTTAAATTAAAACGAACTTTAGAAATAATTTTTTGTTTTTATATTTATTAATACATCTATTTTGTTTGTGAAAAATAAAAAAGTAATTTCGGATGATAAAATAGTCACGATTATTAAAAAAAAAAAAAAAAAANTACATTATTTTAATTTTAATTTAATTTTGTCATCAGTAAAAAGTTTCCTGTAATAAAAATGAGTAACTAATTTAAAAATAAAATGAAACCTTAGAGCTGCCTACCTTCGTCAGACAAAATTATACTTGATCCAGTTCGGTTTTTTCACTTAATGCGTGCGAACACAATCATTTCAGGATGATGACATGTTTCAATAATATGTGTCCGCGACACACTAAGATTTGTTGCAATTTCACGAGTTGTTATTCATCTATTTTGAACAATTTCTGCCTGCAATTTTTCATCATTGACAGTTTTTTGGTACCCCATACTAAAATTACATACTGTAAAGGTAGTCTTAAAAAAGAACACTGTAAATATGCTATGACCAAGTCATAGGTGTTTAATATTGATCATGTTCAAATTCTTATTAAATTAATTTTAACTTAAAAAACGCTTAATGTAATTCATATTTATTCAATATAATGTTTTAGGTCTGTATTCCAATTTTTTTGAAAACTTGAGATGAGGGTCAGAGTTTATACTGCATTTATTCTAGCTAAACTTAATAAATGCACATATTTTTAGTTTATCATATACCATTATTTTTGTAATAATAATACAATATAGAATTCTTCTCTTGCAGTGAGGGTTAAACATTCAAATTTAGACTTTTAATATATTCCTTAATGAAATAACATTGTAGCTTAAAATAAGTATACTCAATATTTATTTTAATTGTTAAAAAAGGAAAGAAAGTTGAGATCATTTTGATTAATTTGACTGAAAGATTGCAAAAATGTAAAAATAGAATTTGAGTTTTGTTATATTGGGTGATCAAATAAGAAGCTTACTAAAGTATGTGTAGTGAAAGAGTAGATATGAGTCAACCTGAGCTGGAAGGGTTTATGTCATATGGAAGGAGCCGTGTGGATACCCCCCTCCAGGGAGTTCACACATGGATCTGGTCTTTTTCAGCTGTTTTGATCCTGACATGGCATTGAAGTGGTGCCATGTCAGGATGACACCATTGCGTCCCATACAACACAGGAGCTTTGTTGGCAAATTGTTTTTGTTAGAAACTATGTTACGCGAGTGGTTGCATGACCTAATTTCTAACATTGCATCAGATTCCAGGTGGAGGACTATGAGACAGCACAATGGAAGTAATGCACTCAGATACTCAGATACTAGATTTAACAAACAAGTAATTATTTATTTGAAAAGTAAAAGATTTCCATGATATATACATCATAATATTAATATGTCAAAATAACTGGTAGGTGTCATGAGAGAGAGCATTTACATGATAATGTGCATAGATGTAAATACCTGAAGTTTGGTTGAT
Organism: Centruroides sculpturatus; assembly: GCF_000671375.1. Lineage (NCBI taxonomy): Eukaryota > Metazoa > Arthropoda > Arachnida > Scorpiones > Buthidae > Centruroides > Centruroides sculpturatus. Next base: position 599,020 of record NW_019384553.1, on the reverse strand, counting down.
CCTATGGTAGACCAGAGGCAGGAGAGGCTTCAATCAGTCTCTTTTGACGGTGTAAACAAGGAAGGTTGGCACTTTAGAGAAGTTCAGGATGAGGTATTTCACATGGAAATTTCCGTCCTGGGAGTAGAGATGAAATATAGGATTTTCCTGGGGGTTGGCAACAAAGTTAATCCCTACAGGAGGCACTTAAGACGTCCATTGGTGACGGAGTTAATCCAAATATGTGGCACAGTGCAAATGTGATGGGTTGAGGAGCTGGCAACAACTGACATGGCTGACTCTTAGTTATATTAAATTGGTAAATTCGGGACAGCATGTCAAAAGATCACGGGAAATATTAAGTGAGAGTGTGTTTGACACTGAGAACAAGTAGGAAGAGATGCTCTTCCTACTTGTAGGAATGTAGGAAGAGAAGTTTACAGATATCACTGCTGAAAAAGTTATATTATTATTTGGTTTAACTTGTTTGATTTGATGTCTGGATTCTCACATCTCTTACATTTCTAAAATGTTTTTATACCATCTTTATAATAAATAATTTTATCATTTTTTTTTTTTACAAATTTTAGTGCTTGCTTTTGATTCTAATGTTAAAAGTCTCCTTCCATCCCTTTCATCTGACATATACTGTTCCTACTCAAGCTCACTCATGTCTACTTGTATATTTGTTTGGACTATAGTAAAAAATAGTCTTTAGCAAAACCAGGAAAGAGTGGCACCTGACTGAGTCATCATGGTGACCACCATGATGAGTCAGTCAGGTGCCATAAAATAAAATAATTTATTTACGAACTTAGCATTTCAAATTTTATTTCTTGAGTCTATAGAAATAAGTGTTTCTCACAGCATACACAAGAGCAATTAACAAGCATGGTNCACCTGACTGAGTCATCATGGTGACCACCATGATGAGTCAGTCAGGTGCCATAAAATAAAATAATTTATTTACGAACTTAGCATTTCAAATTTTATTTCTTGAGTCTATAGTAAATAAGTGTTTCTCACAGCATACACAAGAGCAATTAACAAGCATGGTTGGTTCATTGTTAAAAATCTATTCCTCAGAAGTAAAAATTTTGTTTGATCACCCTGTATAAAGCATGTTTAAAATTACCATAATTATTATAATAATTTATATTGAATTTTTTTCTAGTTAAAATAAATTTTGCCCAAGAACTATGCATTATTGAATGGGCTACTAAATTATGTTTTGATAATTATGATGGTCCTTACTTGCCAAATGACATATTCCAAGAAGTTATGAGCAAAGTATGGAAGGAAAAATTGAAAACAAATTTTCAGCTGGATTCATTTTTGAAACATGGCCTTGGAGGAGAACATTTCTTTCAAATAAATGTTATGACAAAATATGGACATGGAATTGGTATGTTGTTTTTACATAATTATAAATTATACGGAAGATACAGATATTTTGAGAACAGTCTTGTTTTATGCAGGATTGATATGTGGAATTATGTTTTTCATAGATGGAAAATGATTATATTAATCTATGGATGCATGGGGGTTATTCCGACTATTTTATTATAAAATTCATTATGAAGCAAAAGTAATTATAAAAACATTGAAAGAAATTAATTACCTACAGCTTACTTTTGAGAAAAAATGATCAAGATGAAACAAAAACAGAAGGTTCTAATGCAAACATGAAGAAAACCAAAAGTAGTGCAACTAGAATGCAATTTCTGTAAAATTAAAACAAAATTTTGACACCAAAACTACAACAGAAGGATAGTGTTTTTTTCAAGTAGTGTACTTGATACGGTATAATAAAATTTTGCTTTGTATATTCAGAAACATTGCTTTTACTTTAAAATGTGTTTAAAGCATTTTGTGTATGGACTAAAATGTTATTCTTTAATGTTTTTTAATTAATTGTGAAATGGTTGCTTGGTAATCATCTAGACACTTTAGTTGGGTGGAAGATAAATTTATATGGAATTTCATTTAATGCAGACCTAAAGACATACAATCCCTGCATAAAACAAGATCATACTTTACAGTGAATTTGGTAGTATAAGAATAAAATATTAAACATCTTGAAATTGACATAGTATTGGTATCAATTATAGCTTAATAAATTTTTATATCATAAGTACAAGTTTTTAGCGAGATTATTCAATTAAATAAATAAATTGATAATAATTGAACATAAGTTTACATATATAAGCATACAATCTTATATTTAACCAACTAGACAATCTTGTTAGGGATAAGATATACTTATGTTTTTAATTAATTGATTGATTTGTCACTTCAATATTTTGAGATGTTTTTATGTTTTCACATAAAGTTTAATTTGACGAAACCTTATGTAATTAAAAGCATGTACAAACATTAAAAGATAGGGATTAAAATTTAAAAACCCTTTTTTGTTTATTTGTGATAAATAAAGAATACTGCTAAATGTAAGTTTTATAAAAGGCAGCTTATACTTAAAGTTAAATATAATAATCTTGAATCCAGTCCTTTCTATAGTTATTATACTCAAGAACTATTCCTGAACCCTATAAGAACCTTCTGCTCCAATCAATGTGGGAACTCTGATTAGAAAGTATGTTTGTAGAAAGAAAAAATCTTCTTGTGAATGTGTATTTAAGCTCTCTCTTCCTCTCTTGGATAGATTTAATTACCTATTACAATTTCAACCCTTTGTATAAATGAATCTGTTTGTGCTGTTAATAAATATTTTGTCATTTCCTCCTCCATCTGCTTATCTCAAGTTTCACACGAGACAACTTGCTCAGTTTCTTGATTAGTAGGCATTACTTACCTGTGTCAGAACATCCCAATGTATTGCATGTCAACTGGGCATTAACCCTCACAACTGGCATCAATTTGGCCATCCCAACCCTCACAAATGCCTGTTATATTTATTTATAAATTTTACATTTCTTAAATGTTCAAAAATATAAAATATCAAAATACTATTTTTAAAATACTTGTATTTAAAAAATATTTAAAAAGTTTTAAGCAAAATTATAAAACATCAAGTCAAGTAATATTGTCAAGAACTGAATTTTTGTATAAACCTGGATAACCACCTTAAGTATAATGATATATGTAGTTATATATATCATAAAATCACAAGATACTTATTTGAAAGAAGATATTATTATTTAATACTTTAAGCATTATTTTTTGACTAAAAAAATAATTTTTAAATGTATTATTATTTCTTACATTAAAATATTTTATGTTTAAAATATTCCAGATTATTTATTAGTTATGAGAAAAGGTGGTTATCCAATTGCCATAAGGAATTTAGAAGCTACAGAAGATGAGGAAATTAAACAGAGGACAGAAATAACATTTGTTGAAGATTTACAAATACCACTAGATTCTAAAATGTGAGTAATAAATATCTGTACTGTACTTAACTTTCAAATTGTACAAATATTTTTCCTATCTTAAAAAAAATAAGGTATGAAATGGCATTTAAGAATTTTATGAGAACAAAAAAAGGAAATAATATCTCACTATTTACATATTTTCATGTTCTCTTTTGAACATGAAAATGTATAAAGGTTCTGTATTAGGAGTTCTGTATTCTTTGCTTAAAATGTAGCAGTTAAATCTTCATTATTAAACTTCAATTAGATCTTCAATTGCAAAGATATTGCAAAATCTACACTTCAAGAGTAACTTAGAATTTCTCAAGAAGGACTATGGAGTTTCTCCTATCTTAGAGGAATGAGGATTCTGCTTCTAAAGACAAAAATTTTTACAAGAATGAAATTTATAAACTTGGTTCTCATTGGGGAAAAAGTTGTTAATTGTGATATTTTATTCTGAAAAATAAATACTATCCTTGTTTTAATTTTGTCTTAGTAAAACTACTTGAACTTTTTGGTTACCTGATAAAAAGCTACTAACAAACTATGAATGCAAAAAAATGTGAAAAGGCAATTTGTTTATCAAACATGGACGACTTTTGTACATGTGGTATAATGTTTACTAAACACAGAAAAAAATTCTTTGCATAATATGAAAAATACAGATACTACACTATAAAATTGATTTTTCTTTTATTTTTTAGCATGCTCCACTATGGTGGTGAAGTACTTATGTTAGGACTTTTGCCCACCTGTCAGATATCCATGCACATGTGCAATGACTTCACTTTCATTACCTAAGTGTTATGTTCTGTTCAATCCATTTATTGTGCATGTCCATGCACAACTACTACTTGATTCTAAGGATGTGTAAAATTTATTTTAAACAAAATTAATATTTGGTTTGCACTTGTGAAGCATACTATCAGATCAGCTTGACCAAGCTTGTTTTTAGTGGAAAAGAAGAATAAAGTATATATGAATAGAATGTGAACAATAAAGATTAATTTGTATTTTTTTTTGTTTGTTTTCTAATAATAATAATTTTTTTAAACTAAACAATACATCAGAAATAATATTTCTAATATATTGTAATAATTTATGAAATATTTGCTTAATAATCAAAAAATTGAAAAAAAAAAAATTGGTTTTCAAGCATTGCATCATCTTTATAGTTTTTTATTGTATCTGACAGGTCAGTCAGCCAAAAGTTATAAAGATTAAATTAACTATGATATATTGAAGTATGAAAAATTAATCTATTGAATTACTCTTTGAATGAGCATAATTATTGTGAAGACCATTTAACTTTTTGTAATCTTGCAAATGAAGTTAAATGGAAATTCACAGATCAGTTTTCAATAATTATATTAATTGGAAAAGTAAAATTCCACTTAGTTTTTGATTTTATACAATGATGATGATGCTGCTGACGATGTGTTTTAATTTAACAAAAACAAATAATAGAAAGTCTTGATGATACGTTTTAATTTTTTCAGTATAACAATTATTGTGGCAGATGATTTGTGCTTTTGCAAAAATTCTGGGCATTTGAAAGGATGGATGAAATTACAGATACAAACATTAGGAAAGTTAGGATATTTACCATTAATGGTATGTATTTTATGATTATATTAATTATAAGATTCATTGAATATTACAGATTTTAATAATAGAATTTAATGCATTTGAGATAGTCATGTGTTTAAAACTTACTTGAATTAGAAATTTTTGGTTACTGAATCATGAGAATTTATCTGAAAATAAGTAAAAATTTTAGAGAGCACAAAAATTTGATGTATGTCATTTAATGATTTTAAGGCAATTAACTTCTAATTTTAATTAAATATAGTTTAATTAAAAAGTATGTCTAATCCAAAGAGATCCTTGAAACTATTGACATTACAGACAAACAGCTTTTAAAATCATTCTAACACAAATGAAAAAACTGATTGTTAAATTAGTCCAATGGATTTTGACAATTACAGATAATGTTGTGAAATGAGTTAGGAATCTAAATTCTGACTGCTGAAAGTATGTATTTCAAATACCTGTTACTTTCCTGGCTGTTAAGAGGGAAAGTATGGCATTCTTTCCTTCACTTACTTTGACCTTTATGGATGAAAATAGCCCATATCTTAGGAGTCCTTTATTGATTCTGATTACCATAGTTGTATCATCGACAGTATTTCCTAGAGATTTATCTTGTATTACTGTTGCTGTCGTAGCTACAACACTGCCTATTATAAGGGTTTTCCATGGCTTAAAAATGACTCCCCCCAGATTTTTACATTTTTAGACTTAGGACACCATGAAATATCAAGAAATGCATAAAAACTTGGGTAATTTCTGTATGTATGAATGTTAGTGTGTTTGTGGCACGATTTTGTTCACCCTGTTTGACTGACGTGGTTTTTGTCGACAGTTTCTGAAATTTTGCAGGGAGGTTTGTTTATTAAGGGGATTGATGCTATTAAATTTTGGTGGTCAAAGGTTGAGGGGATGGGGAGACAAAGGGTAGTCGTATAACTCCAGTAGGGTTGGACTTAATGACGATTTTACTTGTTATTAACATTTACAATTTTTTATAAAACTCATCCCTACCCTCAAAATTAAGCTTTTTGCCATTTTATGATAAAAATATAAAAAGTTTTTTAATAACTAAAATATAACAGATGGAGTTATATGTACTGTTTTAAAAGTAATGAATTAAGGTTTAGTCTAATTTTTGGCATCATAGTTTTTCATGTGTGTTAGAATGAATTTTAAAAATTGTTTGCTTGTGATGTCAATAATAATTTCAAGTACAGTTTTCTAATGAGGAAATAAAACATTCAAAACTGTTAAATAAACCAGAATTTTTACTTGTGTTTTAAAGGTAAAACTGATTATACATTTTTGTTACTTGTAAATATTACTTTGATAATATTTTTGATCAAACTTTAACATTTTTTAAATTTGGTTTTCTGAACTTATTAATAAAATTTTTGACGATCTTTAATACATAATTCTTAAAGAGACTATTTTTCGTTATTTTCATATTTAGGTAAAGTTAAAAGATTGGGAGAGTTTACTAGATCATGAAAAAATACCTTATTTAATGCGTGAAATCCAGGAGATTGTAAAGAACAGTGAATTAGAAAAAGACGTATATCCTGCGATATAACTGTAAACATCAAATAGGATCTATGATCTGCTTAAAATATTTTTTGTGAAAATAAGATAACAAAAATAAATTATTTTATGTAAAAACTATTTTCCTAATGTGTATTCTTGCCAAAAGTTCTTATCTTTAGGGAGAGAGAAAGAGAGTACATGTGTTATATCTCAAGTAGGATCAAACTTAATGAAGATTTTACTTATTATTAAAATTGTAAATGCTAATAATGCATTTACAAATTTTTACAATATAATTTAATTTTTCATCTCTATCCCCAAATTAAACTTTTTGCCATTTTATAACAATTAATTATATAAAAAGTTTTAATAAAATACCATAACAGATGGCATTACACACAGTTTTAAATGTTGCTGGGATAATTACAGCTCTACTGGATATTTTTCTTAGGTGACACTGCTTGTTTTTCTCAACACTACCTTAATTTGGATGAGATACCATGATCTATTAGAGTATTTTGTTATTTTTTAGATGTTTTTCAGATCACATATCAAATTGACAAGAAAAAAAAGATGTTGAAGAAGTACAGCAGATGTCACTTCAATCAGATGATAAAAATTTGATTATTGAATCTGAAAATGAAAGTAATATGGATAAAAATGACATAGTTGAAGAAGGCACAGAAAACTGATATTGGATAAGAAATTTTTGATGATGATGTTATGCTAACATAATATGTTAATGTATTGATGCATATATAGTGGCTATTTAGTCAATATTCTCACTTTAAACTTTCAAAAACATTCGTAAACTCAGAGTATTGACTATCGGATATTTGTAAATCAATTATTGCAGGTTTTACTTCAATTAATTTTTCTAAATTTTTTAAATTAAATTGTGATAAAAATATTTATATTTCTTCTCATAATTGAAAAAAATTTTAACATTTTGATTTAAATGTTTTTCATTTAAACCATTAAGACAAATTTAAATAAATCATTTATTATTATATCTAACAGATAAAACTATCAATTCATGTTGCAATGTGACTCCACAGGACTAATGTTTGTTATTACAAAAGATGTAATGCGGATAATATAGTGACTTCTCAGCAATTATATATTTAAAATCATATTTTACTTTTCCATTTCAATTATTTTTTTGTTTAGTTTGATTTTCTTTTCCAGTTGTGTATAAAAATATACTCTAACAAAAGAAAATTTCTCTCTTAAAGCTAATAAATCTATTGATTCTGGCACAAAATTGAAGTTTTGGGTTTTCTGTTTCAATGATAATTAAATAAATCATTATTGCAAATTTAAAAATTATGCTTGGATTCCCAAGCATAATTTTTGGGAACAAGTTGAGAACTTGGCTAAATATGTGGTAATTCTAAATTTTGTAAATATTTTTAATAGAGGAAATTATTTACAAGCATAATAAAAAATTGGAGATATTAATATAATTAATTATTTTTATTATAAGATTATTTTCATAACATGTCTAATTCATAATCATTCTGGTGGCATGATAAAAATTATCTTAAGATAGATAATTTTTATCATGCTTTAAGGTAATTTTGAGCTGTGCCAAAGCTTTGATGCATGATAAAAATTATCTTAATGTAATTAAAACCATTGTAACAATGAATTTATTATTTAAAAAATCTAAAGTATTTATAAACTTTTTCATTTGACTTGATAGTTAATAATCTTACTCAATTATATGACATTAAAAAAAACAAGTAAAAATAGTGATAATTAAAAATAAATATCATATACAATTACTGTATTACATTTGTTTTTCCAATAACCACAGTGGAAATTTTAAGGTGTATGAGATCCTAGATAAGTGTGGACTCACTACCCTGATATTGTATGTCTATGATCCTAACAAGTACTTGATTTTAAGTACTGATCAAGAATGAATACAAACATATTTGTGCATTTTGAGGCTACTAAAAGCACAATAAGCAAAAGCTTACCTTGACTATCTCTAAAGATAAACAAGGTATGCTTTTGCTAAAATCTCACTACTGTATAAATGAATGTACAGTACAAGATAAATGTATAAATAGAACAAAAACTTTTATTCTATTTATTTATTAAATTTCTTTCCACTAGAGTTACAATGAGCCAAAACTGTGTATACAGGAAGGGTTTTGCATTTAACCTCTCCTATTTGGAAAGACTTTAAATTAACAGTATATTATATATAACTTACATTTATTTGTAAACACTACAATTGTGATGAGCTGCCTTTTCTAGATGTGGACTGCAAGGGAACTTCATAGGCTTCTAGCAGGTCACAAGCAAGTTTTGTTATTGCAGACTTCAGCTTGCTGAATACCAATGTACTCCACAACTGCAGTATACTAGGTACTAAAATACTATATGTTAACGAGCAATTATTTATTGTGACATTGTCAAAATGCAAAGCTGCAATTTTTAATTTATTTAATTTAAAATATATGCACTCCATCTCAAATTAGTAGTGGCTTGCCTTGTACATCATACTTTTCCTTTAACAATAGAGTTGTTCCATTCATCTATAAACTGCTTTTAGGGGAAAATTTTTGAATTGAAATATCATGACCTCCAGTTTGCATCAGAAGTTCTTATATAGTTAATCAGGGCCTCCTGTCCCTAAGGTTTCCATATCTGGTCTTGGACTTTAGGTATCTAACTCTGTCTTTCCTTAATCTTGTGAACAGACAAATGACAGTGGGATATTTATTTTTACAATTTTTTCAAATTGCAGCCCAACAATATAAAAATTAATAATTTATATAGTTTATTCTTATCTTTTCACTGGTCAAGTTTAGTATGAATGCTTTTGTCATATATATCTGTGTAATCTGAAAATAAAGAATTTAAAATTTAGCTCTAAAACCTGGTTTTCTTTAATTAAATCTTATAGAACTTGTTGCAATTCTTCATTTTCTGCATCCTTTTGAATTGTTAACTTAATAGAAAATTTAAATATCAGTTATATATTCTTACTATTTTATCATCTAATAAAAATAAACAATCTAAAAATATTGTTTATTGTTAATTAGAAAAATGCACAAGGATAAAGAATAAAAAATTTAATTAAATACTGGTTTTTAAGTAACTTTTTTCTCTTTTACCACACTTAATCCATTTTCAATAGTATCTATCAGTTTCAGAACTTTTTCTGAAGAATCATATGAATATTACTTAAATCTGAAAAAATATTTTAAAGAACTATATTAACAATTAAATTTGACATATAATTAAAAATAAATTATTTGCAGCCTGTATAAGAAATTAATTTCTATTGCATAATTAGATGTTTTATTGAATATTTAAACAGACAATACCACTGAAGAACAAATGATGCAGATAAAACTACCAACTCCAACTTTCAGATACCCTTCATTCATAAAAATATGCACAAAAATCATAATAAAGGTAGTGTCTGTAAAAAAAGTTTCGTTCCCAGAGAGATTAAACAAAACTTTCTTGGCTTCGTTATTCCCTGCATAACGACCACCATAAACGCATACAACTACAGTACTATTATATGACAATTACGTCACACTTTACCACGGGGGGAGATAACTTAGAAGCTCATGCCCAACTAGCTGATACAAGACAAGTTAAACTTGTGTAAAAACGATTAAAAAAACTATAATTTAAAATATGAAAATCCTTACAATTACTAATAAAATGGGCGTTATCAACCAATTTCTATGTCATTTCAAAATCAATTATATTGTCAAGTCTATTATTATATTGTAGTTTTTGCAGTATCTTAACCTTTTTCGACAAAACGTTTTTAACCTCTTAACGTTTTATTAATTATAAAAAATGACTTCAAAAAAGATGTGTCTTCTTCTGTGTCTACGACGGAAAAAAATGTGTCGTCTGAGATACCTTCTGCTGTTCCTATTGTACACTCTAGTCATCAGAAACCCTACTGAAGAGGCCTTGACAGGCGAAATGCATTTGGGGTGAAGTATATATTTATATAAAAATAAAATTATATTTTCCTTGTTAACCTGTTTACCTTTTTTAATTTTTTATACCAGTCTACGGACTCGGGACTTATTAAGCCTCCAAAAGTCAGAAACGAATGGAAAACTAGTAGTTTTCCGTGTACTAAAGATTAGTACAGTACGGTAATATAAAAAAATAATTATCTGACTCCATCGATTCTTTTTAGAATATTTTTATTGATATATATATACTTTTATTATTGTTTAAAAGGAAAACATGCTTCAAACTGGTTCCTAAATTCTTTTTTCCCTTTGGACAGCCAACTTTACAGGGGCCCCTTGCAATTCGGTTTCTCTGTATTATTCGTCGTTTTGCCAGAAAGATGCCATTCGTAGGTTAGGTTACGTTAGAGATAAAAAAATAATTTTAAAAAATTAAACACGACAAAAAATATAATGAAAATAAATTTAATGATATAAAAATATATTTTACTATTTACGCGTAATAATAAGTAAAAATAAAGTATAATTTTATAAACTTGCACTTATAATAAGGTAATATAAAAAAATGAAGTCTGTAGCAAACTAAGCTTTGATTTACTTTCTTGTATGTGTGTTTTATTTGTCTCAACCAATACATATAAATAAAATATCATATATCACTGTGTTTCTTTTATTATGAATTATTTAGATGCAGTTTATTATTTATATAACACAAACTTGCAATCAGACACCACACAATGTAGTACGTTATATATAGTTAATTGACCTTGAAAACAGGTGTTTGTCGATGTTCGCGGATCATTCCTATGAATGCCTGAGGGGAAGTGTGTTTCTAGACATGTGTATTAGTCACCCTAAATACTAAAATATATCATGTTATTTTGTAATCGTTTTTATATTTGTTTGTTATGTTATTACTTATATTATATGCTAGCCTCACTAACCTAATATCCTGACAAAAGAAGCTTTACAGGAAAAACTCCCACAAATAATTAAAATAATTTATAATACACCATTTTATAAGATACATTTCTAAGAAATTTTAGTATAAAACTTTATTTCCTTTCTTACGTATTATTTAAAAACTTATTACCGTTCACATAACAAAAAAACGCTTAACGAATCACGTGATACGCGCCACAGTACAGTATACAGAGCTAAATGGCCTTGAGACAGCTGTTAGTAGACGTTAGCGGGATATTCTCATATAAGTCTCAGGGGAAGACAGGTTTCTAGACAGACATGCATCAGTTACCGTAAATACTCAAATATATCACAATTTTTTCAATCCGATATACAGTACTATTTCTATAGGTAGGGATGGAAAAAGGTCCAAAAACTAAACTTCTATTGGATGTAAAATTACGAAACTTGCTGAGGTCATAAACATCATCCAATAGAATGTAAATAAGCTTTGTTTGAATTATTTCTAGCAACGAAACGTTACATACGATTATTTAAATTATCCCGAGATATCTCGGGTCCGGGCGGCAAGTGTTTAGCTGTTCATTTTCTTTACAGCTATACTGAAATGCCGCGTAATTATAAACGTACGACTGATCGCCAATCCTGGAGTGAAGAATCAATGCGGAAAGCTGTAGAAGCAGTTCGAAGTAATAAAATGGGCTGGTTATTAGCATCTAAAACATTTGGTGTTCCACAAGCAACGCTCCGAAGGCATGCTTTGGGTAGTAACAAAACTTTGGTGTCCAGTTCGATGGGTCTTGTATGTTGGAAATCTACTTTTCCGCCTGATGTAAAAAGGCTAATTGCCTTTCTACATCAGGCGGAAAAGTAGATTTCCAACATCAGGTTCAGCATTTGAAATTACTTGAATCTCATTTGTTTGAATTGACGTGAGCATCGGTTCAAGAATTAGCTTTTGACATGGCTGAAAATGAAAATCTATGGTTTCTCCCATAGATTTAAACCCACAAAAACAAAAAGCTTGGAAGGATTTCTCAAACGAAATAAAGATATTTCTCTACGCAAACCGGAAGCTACTTCAGCAGCTCGTGCTCAGGCTTTTAATCGGCCTCAAGTCCAAAAGTTTTTTGAACTACAGTATATGGAAATCTGCTGAGTCTGTAAACTTTAGGCCACATCGCATCCATAATGCTGATGAGTCAGGCCTATCTACTGTACAAAAACAACAAAAGATATTGACTACTACTGGAAGGAAGCAAGTTGGCGTTAGAACCAGTGCAGAACGTGAAAAAAACACCACTGTTGTTTGTTATGTTAATGCCGTTGGTACGTTTGTCCCGCCGATGCTGATATTACCGAGGAAAAATATGAAAAATGAACTAGTCGACGAAGCTCCTCCTGGCACTTTAGGTGTAGCTCAACAATCAGAGTGTATGACAACAGATATATATCTGAAATGGATGAAGCATTTTCAAAGTTTTGTTAAATCATCTATTGACGATAAGGTAATTTCGATTGTCGATGGAAATGCAAGCCATAAAGGGTTTGAAACTTTAGAATATGCGAAACAAAACGGTATTATTGTTATTTGTCTACCCCCACATTGCACTCATCGCATGCAGCCCCTTGATGTTTCATTTTTCGCGCTATTGAAGACTTACTTTAACCAAGAAATATCCAAGTGGCTTAAAGTACAATACATCCTGGACGTGCTGTCACACAATTTCAGATAGCCTGTTCAACGAATCATATGGCAAGGCAGCAACAGTGCGAAATGGTTGTCATGGATTTAAAAGCACTGGTATTTGGCCTCTAAATCCTGAAATATTTCCCGATTATATGTACGAGCCTGCGGAGACTACAAACATACCGCTGCTGGAAGACACCTCCAATGAGCAACGTCATCAGCAAACAAGTCCTGGTTCAGTTTCCATAGTTGGGCAATCTACACAGTAGCAAGATGATTCATTTTCGCTTCCTGTATCCAACATTCTTCAGGTTGCTGCAACTACACAACCTCAATATCAGCTACAGAGATCCCGTGCCGTCACACCTAACGACAATAATACAGCTGAAATAACAGCACCTACCGAACAACAAGCCAATAATTCATCTCAGGTTCCATCAGCAAACATTGAGCAAGAACTTTTTTAAACTCATTCAATTCAATATCATTCATCTGCTGCTACTAAAGAACATCCATCGTCCTGTACTCTTGCTGTGTCTATTAAGGAGATTTCTCCAGTCCCAAAAGGGCGTTTTATAAGTGGTCAAGGGAAACGTAAGCCAAAGACTCGACAAACCTCTTTAATTTTAACTTCTACTCCTATGAAGGCAATTAAATCAAAAAAAAAAATGAGCCCAAAGCTCCGCCAGAGAAAAGGAGACGAAACGTTACTGAAAAGTTACTTAAGAAGACAGTGAAGAAGAAAATTTTCCTGATAACTCTCATGATGATGAAAGGGACTGTCAATGCATATATTGCTATGATATTTTTTCTTGATCTAAGCCTGGAGAAGACTAGTTACGGTGCTTAAATTGTTTCCGTTGGGCTCACGCTTCTTGCGCTGACGTTTCTAAAAGAACCAAGCGTTTCATTTGTGAACTTTGTCAATAATTTTATAGTTTTTACGTGTATGTCATTTTGTCCCTACGTAATCTGCCATTTTGTCCACAGCATATGGACAAAATGAATTTTGGCTGATCGCAATTAAACTAACAATATTTTTTTTCTATTATTTTTATATTATAAATGTTTATTATATTTCATAGGTAAAGAACTAAAGATGATTGTTGTAGAATATGACAGTGCTGTGATTTATCAATAAAGAGTTATGAACCTAAAATAAAACCATATGTCATTTTGTACGTATTTCCCCTATATCGATATTAAATGTATGCTTAGTTAAGGTTTGTAACAAGGTATTTAGATGACATTTCTAATATATGGTAGTATAGACTTATACTAGTTAATGCAATTCGTAACAACGCTGTTTTGAAATAATAGAAAAAAAGAATAAAATTAATTATTTGGATATAACCATTCATTTTTTTAGATAATAATAATATTAAGATTTAGTAAATATTAAAAAAAATAATGTAACAAAAATTTTAAGTCTAGTTTACCATCACAGACAAAACGTTTGTATTATAAAATTCATAAAACTTGAAAAAGAATTATAAATAAAAAACAGTACAAAAAGAAATTAATAACTTAATTAAAACAACGTTGCTAAATGATTTTCTTAGCAGATAGATTAAAACATGGTACACAATGGCGTAACAGGATACAACAAATAAACAGAAGCTAAAATTTCATAGATTCCTTACGTAAAAGACATTTTTAAGAAAATTAGAGGTTTTATAATTATAGCATAATTTAGTCCCATCAATTAATAATATAATAAAAGGATTCTTGCTGAGTAAAAGAGATATAGTATGTAAAGTAATACATCATATAAGTTTTAAGATTGTTTAGTCTAAATTTTAATAGTGAGTGGTATGTTTTACTTGGTAATTAAATACAGTTAGAATCTGGTGTATAATAGTAATTACGTATTGAACTAATTTAAATTATGTAATTTAATAATTTGTTTAATAAATTTTACTACCTCTTTTTTTGGAAAGTATTAAAATATTCAGTCTTCACTGTAATTAATTTAATGTTGCTTGTCAAAATATATAAATGTTCTTGCTTTAAAAGTAAAAACAGTAATGGAATGAAACTGTGGTATTTCATAAGCTCCGTGTTAAGAGCTGGTTTGAATACCAGTTAGAAGATACTGGAATGTCTTGAGAAAGTATATACTGTTGATATAATGTTAAGTGCAACATTAAGTGAATCTTTAGGCAAAGATTCTCCACAGAAAAAAATTTTTTTTGTCATAATTGCTTTTAAAAAAAGGCTGCCATATTACTACTGCATTTTTTAAAATAACAGTTTTATGTAATAAGCTTTAATAAAGTTGTTTAGTAATTGTCAATGAAGAGGAGTGTTCTTATTAACACAAATAACATGCGATTATTGTAAGTAATCTTAAATAAGAATGAAGAATATCACATTATTTCTATATTATGTGGTTTGTAATTGAGGAGTTCTACGGAAAAGGTATCTAAGTTAAATTTTGATTAATATTACAATTAAATTTCTTATGACTGCTGTTATATATATATATATATATATTGTAAAGTCTTTGTAAATCCGCACTTAAAATGTAAATTTTAATATTGGCGGTAGACTATCACACAGCTTTAGCCAATGATTTCACTTTATTGTATTACCATAGATGCATTTCGGTCCATTTTTTAAAAAAGGTCCCTCTTCAGTACATTTGAGTACACAGTTTTATTTATACATCCCTTTAGCACTTTTATCTTGAGCGTACTAAATCATTTTTATTTATGTCTTGTGTGTGTAATTTTCTATGAAGACAGTTCATGGACTATCATAGAAAATTACACACACAAGACATAAATAAAAATGATTTAGTACGCTCAAGATAAAAGTGCTAAAGGGATGTATAAATAAAACTGTGTACTCAAATGTACTGAAGAGGGACCTTTTTTAAAAAAAGGACCGAAATGCATCTATGGTAATAGAATAAAGTGAAATCATTGGCTAAAGCTGTGTGATAGTCTACCGCCAATATTAAAATTTACATTTTAAGTGCGGATTTACAAAGACTTTACAATATATAATATTACAATACTTGTGCTATCACCCACGATCGTTCTTTATAGCTTATCATATAGACAATTTTCTACAAGGAATTTTTTTATTCACTAATATATCTTATCACCATTAATACAAGTCGAAAATGCATTCAGGCCTTTTTTCCCCTTTGGTCCTCTTTCAGTTAGACATTATTTGGTGATTTAACCTTAAATGTATATTTCTTACACTAAAGACAATTTGGTTTTTTAATTAATTAATTAAAACACCGGCAATACCATATAAAATTTCTTTACCAAACCTAAAAGTACGTAAAACTTTGATGATTGGTTATGCAATTTACGGTTGTATACAGGCACAAGTTTTTACATCATCAAATTTACTTAATTAGCAAAACCACTTTCATTGGATAACACGGACAGGGGCAAGATGGTTAATGCCCCAACATATGGGGGAAGATAATTTTTCACGTGATTCACAATTGAACGTGCCTGCCTTGTTTCACCAACAAGGCAGCCACTTTAAGTGTACCTGTTATTCACCAGATGAAACTAGAACTCTTGTTAATTGTATTATTTCCGGAGAAAATACCGATTGTCTTAGGTTTTTGCCGCTAAATAATTTGCATGCATTAATTTCAGACGCTAATTTCCTGCCTACAAATTTTTAAACCGTTATAAATACAGAAAAAAATGCTGCAAGTAAACACGCAGGAAGCCTTTGATGCGTTTACTATAGTCGGATAGGCTACCAATTTTTAAGTGTACTGTACGTAGCTACATACTCAACACGGACCGTTGTGTTGACGTCAAATAAAGTCTTCATATGATTGGCATAAATTGTTAAATTATTGCACAATCATCGATAGCCAGTTTAGTGTCTAAACCGGTTTCATTTTGCTTCGGGTAACTCGTTAGCGTGTGACGCGAACATATACTCAAGACTATTTTCTATTAATTACAACTAATCAGTTAAGTGTAATTATATTGTTATATTTTAAGAATTTATTTAAATATCAAATAAAAAATTTTTTACGTGAAATTATGTCCGAATTTTCGTTCTTTCAGGTTTCTCGTTTGAATATGGCTAAAGGATTTGATATTTTAGTTTACTGGAGAGATATTTTTACTTTGTTAGAGCAGATAGAAAGATACAGAACAATAATGGTATCTCAGTTGTCTCTTATCATCGAAAAGATCAGTAGGATAGAAAATATATTAAACAGTCTCATAGATGAATTCTATAATGTAAGAAATCTTACAGAAGAAGAACGAGTGAAGACTAGAATGTTGGAGAAGAGAATAAACACTTCAGAAAAAAGTCTTTCAGATATTGTTAATAATCCGATTCCGTTTCCGTACAGTGGTACAACTAATTTTGACAATTACCTTGTACAGTTCGAAAATATATCGGTCTTACGTCGATGGAATTACGATCAGAAAGGGGTTTATCTTGCAGCTACTTTGTCTGGTAAAGCCAGAAATCTACTTCTAAAATTACCGAAAGAGAAAATTGCAGATTACAAGTCTCTTGTAGAGATTTTGAAAGTTTCCTTTCCAGTATAAGTGTGATGCTATTAGAACTCCGAAGAAGAAATTATTATTCGTTTAAAAATGGCTAATTTTGTGGTGGACGATATTATTATTATAATTATCAATGTTAAAAATAAGTTATAAATGTTGTATAAACTATTATATTTATGTATGTTACTAATTAACTGTAAACAGATTTACAACGAATAAATAGATAGGAACTTTTAATTCGATTAATTGCGTACTGACTTGTTATATGGTTTTCTGACCGGCAATCTACAAATTGTCGTTCTTATTTATAATGGCCTTGAAGGGTCATTGAATCTCTCCATTATTCATAATAAAATGATGACATTTTAAACTTTATATTGTGCAATATTTCAGAAAAAGTCATCTTTATACGTGTATAGTTACCGGCCAAACCCGATTTCAGGCCAAACGGGTTTATCCTACGCGTGTCAGGATATACTAGTTTAGCCTAGGACAATCTAGTTTGGCCTAAATACTTTAGGCTTAACTAGTTTGACCTAGGCCGAACTGATTTCGATGATTATTGTTTTTATATTTGGACGAGGTTTTCAAGTTTTATGAATTTTTTCAGATAGGGTTTTTGTATAGGCTAATATTTACTTATAATGAAGGCCTGATAAAGATCTTCGAAGAAAAAAAGCGCGATGTTAAACACCGTTTTGTTTGTTCTAAAAAGCATAAATATGTTATGTAATTTGGTCAAAATAAAATTTTTGTTTATTACAGTACGATCTTTGTACTCAAAAGTTTCTATAAGAAAGTGATGTTAATCAAGATGTTCAAATCTCACTAAGGACTGCAGCTACCAAACATTCAGTTGGGACAGGACAAGATGCACCTGTACCAAAAACTGTGCTACAAATAGGTGCCAATGTAAAAAAAATTATTTTGTGTAATTCGAATTGCCACAACAGTAAACCCTATAAAAATAAATAAAAGATAAAATATTTTATATGTTACACTAAGAAGCACAATTAAGTTAATTTTTAATTTTAGTTAGACTCTAAAAATTATTTTTATTATTTTGTTTAATTTTTGAAAATATTTTCGAAAGTTAATTACCTTTAAAAGTGCATGGCTTAATAATAATAAAAAAAAATACAAAATGATAAGTACTGATTAGCTTATTTTTATTTTATATTTTTGTACTGTACTGTACTGTACAAGTGTTGTGTCACTTCTAATCAATACCGTTTTTTATAATTAAGTAGACTATGTTTGAATAAATATTGTTCACTAAATTGATTGCCTTTTAATTTTATTTTAATCATTAATATACTTGAATAATAACTCTAAATCAGTTCGGACTAGGTCAAACTAGTTAAGCCTAAAGTATTTAGGCCAAACTAGTATATCCTGACACGCGTAGGATAAACCCGTTTGGCCTGAAATCAGGTTTGGCCTGTAACATATATAATATAGGCCTACATCACTAGCGTAGCGAGGGGGGCAAAGGGGTCTATCATGCTCTGGGCGCCACTCGCTGAGGGCGCCAAATGGTCTCCAAGACAAACAAGATTTACTGTATAGATATTTTAAGGTAGGTACTACATTCTATTATTGTTTGTATTATATTCTTATTACGAGTAAATTCTATATATTATACTGTATTACTTTATGTGTTTTTGGAGGGAACGCCAATAGTGTCGTGCCCCGAGCGCCAATTATGTTCGCTACGCCACTGGCCTACATATAGAAAATACAATGAAACTCGATTAAATGCACTAATTCTGGCAAGGGGTGTCCGTTAGAGCCGTATAACACAGTAGGTTTTTCTAAATGCGTGTTAAAAATTGACAAATTAGTTAGTTTATCTGTTTTTATTTACGTAGATATACATACAGTCGAACCCCCATAACACTGTTGATAATTCTGTTTTATATGAATTCCATGTTGTACGAGTCACATAGATTTTACAAATACGTGTGCCGGGCTGTGAACGGCTCACATATTTGTAAAATCTAAGTGACTCGTACAACATGGAATTCATATAAAACGGAATTATCAACAGTGTTATATGTCGACTGTACAGTACATACATAAGTTTGTGTAAGGTTTAACCCTTAAGCCCATATCCCGAGATAACTCGGGCAAGTTACATAGCATTACGAAAAATGCGGGCGTTTGGGCCCCCCAAATGTTTTTTTGAATTTTTGGAATGTTTTTTAGGTCCCCAAATTTTTTCAAAATTTTTTGCCCGCGCGAAAAAATTTTATCGCGATTTTAATGAGCCTTTGATAAGGCTCGATTAAGGCTTAATTGCCTTTTAATGTTTTTTAATGGGAGTTTTTTATCAAAATTAATTAATCGTTCTAAAGTTGTAGTGCACCGATTTTCCTTCGGTAAAGTTATTTAAAGCTGTTTTCTGATGTCAAAAACGACCTCCGATAGTTTTTTAATTTTTTTAATTAATAGATTTTATTATATATATGTTTAATTAATTAGGGGGGTCGGAAATCGCAATAAAAATTATAATTTTTTAAAAATATTTAAAAATATACATTTAATTTCAAGTCACCCTACTTTAAATTAATTAATTTCACAGAAAAGTTTTATATGTATATTATTGCTTATATACTCATTTATGAGTCTCAGAATCACAATGAGTGCAGTAAAACCTGTCTATGGCGACCACCCACGGTTCCTACAAAAAGTGGTCTTTTAGACAGGTGGTGCCGTAATACCGTATTTCCGTACGTATTTTGCACACTTTTTAGCCATTTCTACTAAGCAAAACTCGAGGTGAGCAAAAAAGCGAATTTTTTCAACGATAGGGCTATATTGGTATTGTATTTATTATTTTTTTGAATATTTTGCATGGGAAAATTACTTGGATATTATTTTTCTAAAAATATCGTGGAAATAAGGTAGGTTAATACAGAAACTATTTATCGCACATGTATATGAGCTTCAAAATAAATAAATAAAAATAAATTTTATCAAACGATGAGATCAGCCGATTAATTGTATCGTGTACAATATTTTATACCCCCAAGGAAAATACTGTAGATCTACGGTAAAATAAATTTCGTTTTCCCACAGTTAAACTTCGCCGCTAATTGCTGTTGTGATAACTTTAACGCCATCTTCTAACGACAGCACTTTGCATTTCTTTCATTTTTCGGACAATTTCGAAAAACTGAAATGAATTTCCTTTGTTGCTAGACTAATTCATTAACACCTGCACCTAATTTCGAGGGTGGGAGAAGTGCCCGAGATGGGTACGAACGAGAGTTTAGATTAATTCATTATATTAGGAGGGGGGAAGCGTTGTTGAACAATACATTTGCGGAAGTGGTCGCTTGTTACAGTTGTTGTATGTTGTTTCGGACCAAAAATCGATGCCCGCGGTCGCTTTACACAGGTGGTCGTTTAATACGGGTAACTTATACGAAGACGCTATTTATAAACTATTCGGTGCCAAAAATTTTTGCCCGTTTTGACAGGTGCCCGTCGAATGCAGGTGGTCGCCTAAGCAGTTTTCACTGTATACGATCTGAATCGAAATAAACAAATATTTTTGTTTTGGTAAATACATTTTAATTAATTGTATTCAACTAAACAAATAACGTTCTTATTGTCTGTGTTTACCGATTAACGATTATTAATTAAGGCTTATTAATTAATTTGTTTTACGCTTACATTCTGATATTTTATTCAAATTTGTCACAATATGATGACGCAATCTCTCCACGACCCAATTGGATAAAAGTTTCAAACGTCACATTTCCTCCATCCAATTAGGATAGAGGAAATATGACATGTGACAGAGATCTACATTCCGGGGGATTCATTCCGTTCATCAATCAGGTGTCAGCTTTCGGTTTTCACTGAACATTTGTTTCCTGTTTATTGTAATCATTAATTAATTTAGCAACAAATCCCAACTGTTATCGAATAAACCGATTTAAAAAAAAGGTAATATTTAGAAGATAACATACCGATTTATTAAAATAAAAATTTCAAGATTTCGGATTACGAAAATGGCGATAAATTTTCACACAATCGTCTATTGGCACGATTTATGTGTTTTAATTGAAGAAATTCGATCTAATATTCGTCGAATTGAACAACAATATTTTATTAGCATCGAAAGAGTAAGAATAATCGAAAATTCGTTAAACGTCTTGGAAGAGATTAAAACTGCAACAAGTGTCAACAACGATTTGATTTCAAGAGTGAAAAGTTTAGAAGCGAGAGTGAACGAATTAGAACATTGTTCGTGCGACGAATATAAAGACTTGTTACCGTTGCCTTACGACGGTCGAGAGAATTGGCAGAGTTACCTAATTCAGTTCGAGACCATCGCTAACGTTCGCCAGTGGAACGAACGACAGAAAGGAGTCTTTTTAGCAGCCAGACTAACAGGAAGAGCCAGAGACTTATTATCGATCGTTCCGGAAGACAAAAGGATTCATTACGGAACTCTAATTGAAGTTTTGCAGTCGTATTTTGTAGAGAAGAGAGTGGAAAATCCATATGACGCAATTGACAGTCGTTGACCTCGTTTTCTTGTTCGACCTTCAACTTTGTAAGAAGTGGGTCGCCAATACAAAAATTTATTAGCTAAAAACGTTTAAATATAAAAGGCGATTATTTAACAAACATGTATTTAATTTTTTTAATTTTTTAAATTCTATGAAATTTATATGTTGTAAAAATTGAATCATAAAATTATTTTAAATAGTTTGTGTTGTTTAAAAATGCTGATAAATTCTTGAATAATTAAATAACATATTAACTTCTAAGTGCATATTATGTAGAAGTACAGTACAGTCTACCTCTATATTCATGCGGAATTGATGACCTTGTAAAGATCATTAGCTTCCGTTAGTCATTCCAATGGAGGTATTATTTTCTAATCAAAACTATTATTATTTACCTATATATCTATGTTAAATGTATACATAAATTTTGTAACTTTTATATAAAAGCTATTGTATTATATAATAGAACTTTCTAATTAATAAATGACTGTTATATTAATTAACAATGTATAATTGCTTACTTTTATCTCCTAATTCTACAATTCTCAATATACAGTTTAAAATATTGTCTTTTAAAATTATTTTAGCTATGTTTTAAATTATTGATTGTAATTAATGTTAGTTTCTCTGAGAATTTGTTCTACAACAGGTATCTATATATTTTTATGTATGACTGATGGGAGTCTTGTGTACCGAAATACATATCAGTAATAAACTAGCATTCTGACGATAGAAGTGTTATTTTGATGTTATCAGTAGCAGTGTGATAAGTCTCTTATCTCTACTATAGTATTTGAGATATTAGTTTAAACAATTTTCGAGGCAAGAAGCTTTTTTTTTTTTTTTTTTTAAGATGGGCCCACCAGTGGACAAGCGGTCTTCCAACCCTGAACACTGGGAGTTCGGTCGTGGGATCGCGCCTCGCTCGGACGGACTGGACACGTGGAGTTTTCCGGGTTTTCTCCACGTCTATAATGCCTAAATAGGGGCCAGTTTCCTTAAAAGACCTCCCGGAAGGCATCCCCCTAGGCAGATCGCCTAAGTGTTGCGTTGCTATAACTTAACAAATAAACAAACTTTTTTAAGACTTACTTTCAGCTCATTTAGATAAATTCTTATAGCAAAAAGTTTATACTTGAACGAAATTGGTTAATATAATGTAACGATTGATCACAAATTTATATTGTCCGCGATCTATTACATCATAAAATTCGGAAATCCAACACACACACTATATATGTAGGCCTATATATATATATATATATATATAGAACATTAATTAATTTAGGCTTATATGTAGAATTCTTAAAAGTACTTTCAAAATATTTTAAATCTCAGTTTCAGCTAATTAAAATTCCTATACAACAACTTTATGCATCATTTGCAATTTGGTATAGGTCCACATGAATTTATATTGTTTTTTTTATTAAAAAAATGAACAGTATTGTGTTTTAATCTCGAATATTTTGCATAAATGTCAAAATATCCTTTTTCCAATAAAAATCCGGTACTTGTGAATCTTTATCCCAGATGGTGGCGCCGCCCTGGCGACTAACATCTCAACTAGTACCTGTATCCCCTCGAAACAAATTAACTCGGCCGGCTAACCTACCAACACACGTGTTATCAACTTAGTTTTGTTATTTCAACGTTGTTAATTACGTAGACTGTCATGGCGGCTCATCTCTGATTCCAGCAGTGGGGACGCACGTTCTAACCTAACCTATTCTAATAATTTGATTGGTAATAATTATGGTAATTTATTAGAATAGGTTAGGTTAGGTTAGAACGTGCGACTGATTCTTTTGTTTGCTGGAATCAGAGATGAACCGCCATGACAGTCTACGTATCTGGACTTTAACCGACATTTTTCCTTTCTCACAAAGGTTTGGAAAACACGTGTCTGTTGGTAGGTCAACTGGCCGAGTTAATTTGTTTCGAGGGGATACAGGTACTAGTTGAGATATGGGTCGCCAGGGCGGCGCCACCATCTGGGATAAAGATTCACAAGTACCAAAAATCCTAACAACAAGTATTAAATTTCAAGAGTTGACACGATACTGGTAATTCATAAACATACAGCTATGAACTCGTCAAAACTTTTGATTAGAAGTTAATTCCAAGTGCTCTCGGACAAAATGACATTTGCTGATTTAAGAATCTCCATTATTGCTATTAAAATAAATTTACTTTTTTAAAATGGAGTTCATGATTTGCTTTACCGAATTTGTTTAAATTTGACCAGAAAGAACCAAAATACTGCGATCAATATAGCTGATAAATCTTTATTATTTCAATTTAATTAAATACTCCTGCTCCAAGATCCCCACCATGATGTAGTGAGTAGACTTGCATGCCCTGTAGACCTTGTGAACTATCAGCGATAGTTTTGCCACCGATAGGGATACCCACGCTGAACATGTCAAAGGATAGGGGCAAGATTAAGGCGAGATCACTGGTCCTCTAGGTTGGAGGTTGTGCGTAGGGTGTTAGTCCCACGCACAATCTGGAGTAATTTTATTTTCTTAAAAGAAAACAAAAGGAAAGAAAGGCAGGGTCGAATTGTGGGGCTTTTGATTTCGAGTTATCCCCACCAACTAGGAACAACTGGACCAGAGTAAACTAATGAGTAAAAGAAGGAGGAAGTATGAATGTCGATTGGGTGTGTAGAATGTAAGAGAAACGAGAGATAAAGTGAATGAATTAATAAGAGAAATGACTGAAAGTAAGTTAGATGTTCTTTGCATGAGTGAGACGAGAGTGAAAGGCAAAAATGAATATATGTGAAGGAGTATAAGCAAGTGAATGAAAGAATGATGTAAGTGCGCTTCAAAGTTAAGATGCAAAGAGATTGTTGTCATTGTGTATGCCCCAGTGGATACCACTAGGGATGCTGAAAAGGATGAGTTTCGGGAACGTTAAGAGATATCTTGAATGAGTGTGACTCTCAGAAGCTTGTGAGCTTGTGATTGTAACTGGAGATATAAATGGATGAGTGAGTGTGAAGAGACAGACATCTGAGAGTGTTGGGTCTATATATACTCTATATGATGATCCCCGGGTGAACAATAATGGAGAGCGATTGGTTGAGCTCTGTGTGGAAAGAGACCCATGTGTCTCTTTCCACACAGAGTATCTTCCAAACAAGATCATTCATTCATCAGTACACATGGAAAAATCGTGCAAAAGATCAGGGAATAAACTTTTTTGTGTATGGTGATAGATTTGAGAGGTGCAGTGGAGGATACAAGAGTTATGAGAGGAGCTAACTGTGGCTCGGATCATTACTTAGTGGTATAAACTCTATAAAGAGTGCAACTGAAGATTGGTGGTGGAACAAAAAAAAAAAAGGAAAGCAGTGGCTTTGCGGTGAATGAAAACAGAATACCTAATGAGTAAAAAAGATGAGTAGATAGAACAAGCTGACTTGAAAGTGGATGAAAAGTTGAATGATATGGAGGAGTTTGGAAGCATTTCCAATCTTGTGTGGTAGAAGCAGCAAAAGAGGTACAGTATATGGTGTAACGAAAGTGGGCCATAAGAGAAGAACTAAGTGGTGGAATGACAGAGTTCAGTAAGCAGTGAAATAGAAAAAGGCTGCTTACATGGGCTGACTAGATGGCAGTGTGATTGAGGAAGAGTACAGAGCGAAGAAACTAGAAGCTGCACGAGTGATTAAGAAAAGGAAGGACAGAATAAATGAAGAATGGACCGAGCATTTACAAGGGGCATTTGAGGAAAATAGAAAACAAATGAAGAGTATACATGGAACAGAAGGGAAAGTGTACCCTGTGTACGAAATACATGTCTCTGTACGAAGTACAAATGGTGAGCTGATGGGGGATGAATGTGAGGTACTGTACGTAATAGGTGGTGTGAATATTTTGAGAGCCTGTTTAGAGGCAGTGGAGATTGCATAAATGAAGTAACAGTTGTAGAGATAAATGAAGACGGCGATAGACGTGACCCTATTCAACTGAATGAGGTTAGAAACGCAATAAGAATGCAAAAGGAAATCTGATCAGAATGGTGTGACTGCAGAAATAATAAAATATGGAAGAAAAAATGTGAAAGAATGGATGCTCCGACTCTGCAACTTACGTTGGGATGGGGCACTGTGTCATATGGTTGAAAAAATACTGTAATTGATTGTAATTCCAATATATAAAGAAAAGTATGAAAGGACAGACTGCAAGAACTTCCGTGGCATAAGCTTGCTGAGCATACCTGGAAGGGTTTGACTGAATGCTGGTTGACAGAGTTGAGAAGTGAGTGTAAAGCAATATAGAAAGTGCAATGAGGATTTTTGAAAGGAAAGAGGTGTATAAACCAGATCTTCACTTGTGAATGGTTGTGGAGAAATGTTTGAATATGGGTAAAAAAGTGTTTTCAGTGTTTATTGATCTACAGAAAGCATGTGATAGAGTGAATAGGGAGAAACTCTGACAAGTATTATGTGATTAAGGAGTGAGAGATAAACTACTTAAGAGGAATGTACAGATTTCCTACTCAAATTTTTATTTTGAATTACATGACTTTCTCTGATCAACTTTGTCCAAATTCCCTGACCCTCACATTTCTTACAGTACGGAATATCAAATATAACAAAATAGTATTTTACTTATTATGAACATTGAGTAAGTCTCACCCTCTTTTTACACAGTTGATACGTTTTAAAGACTGTACCGAAAAGTATAGTACAGTATATACATCCTGTAGAAAAATGTTTGATAGGATTTACAACTTCAATGTAATGAAAAAATAAGCAATTTACAAACGAAACATGAGCTTTTTATTTTATCATTATTATTTGTATGCAAATCTAATAAACACAAGGTAGCATAAAATCGACAAACAGTATTCTCTTATATACAAATAGTACTGTACTGTGCTTAAAATATTTTGGAAACATTTTAATCGATGTAACATTATCAAGAGTATTGTAGATTACTGTATTCTTTCAAATTCACGATAAAGCGTTTCTAAAATTTAAAGATGCTGATTGATCTAGCATTATATTAAATTAGGGACTGTTTGATCCCCGGAGTTTAGGAATGCTCTCCTTAGTGTTGCATTTTATAATAATTCTTCACATAAACAATTAATGTTAGTTTTAAAAGTGGCCCGCAACTGTTAGTAAAAGCAAACCTTTGTATTAACTGTCAAAACATTAAAACAAAATTTTTAAAAAATTAAACAATTTGATGTGATTTAAAGTTCTGATATAGATGTGATTTTAATATATATTCTAACAATATAATAGAACAATAAATAAGACTTATTACATGCATAAAATTAAAATTAATTCATTATATGCGATTGTGCAAAGGTCCTAGGCTCTAAGCGCCCCAGAAAAATTTTCAGTGTTTTGGAAGATGGTTTCGATGATATCAGATATCCTTATCTGATATCAGCAGTTAAGCACATAAGAAAGACAAAAATTTTTATAAAAGACGGATTTGTACATCTAATGGTGTCCTCTAATGCTAAAAATGTTTTGATAAAAAACGGATTCTATTATATTCTTAATAAAGGTTGCAGCATTTCTTCTTGCCGTCTGCAGATGGTTAACTTGGTCAGCCATATTCTGCAAACGAAATCAACAAGGCAGCAGGTAAGCAAACAGTTCCCTGACTTTGACAATTTTCGACAAATTTCCAGACATTCCATGACTTTTTCCGAACACTAATGAAAATCACTGACTTTCCAGGTGCGTAGGTACCCTGAATGTATGAAAACAGCAAAAAATTGTATACGCGTGGACGGTAAAGTGTCTGAGTGGTTCACAACTGAAGAGGGTGTAAGAGAAAGGTGTGTTATGTTCCCGTGGTTGTTTAATATTTTTATGGATGCATGCATGAAGAGATCCAGAGTACCTGAGTGTGGAATGAGAATTGGAAATAAATGAGTCTGTCGTTTGTTGTATGCAAATGGACATGCTATTATAGCGGAGAGTAAGGAAGAGCTTCAGACACTTGTGGTGTAGCCTTGAAGTGGCATGTGATTAATATATCCTGTGAGTGAATGTGAGTAAAAACTAAAGTGATTGATTGAACACAAAGGTGAGCAATGAATTGCATGATTAAGCTAGATGATGATGATCTGGAACAAGTGAATGATTTTGTATATTTGGGAAGCATGATAAATAGAAATGGTAGGATAGACGATGGTCACCAGAAGAGTGAATGCTGGAGCTCGAACGGTGGGTTCATTAAACTCACCGTTCGAGCTCTAGCATTCACTGTTCTCAGATTTGCAAGGGATAAAATGGTGTCCAAAGAAGCACGAATGGCTGTGTATGGGAGTGTTGTGGTTCCTGTGCTTATGTATGGTAGCGAAACTGGAGTATGGCAGAAGAGTCACAAAAATTGCATTACTGCATGTGAGTTGAGGTATTTGAGATGAGTGCGTGGCCTATCAAGGAGAGACTATGTGAGAAATGAACGAGTGCTGGAAGACAGTGGGATGAAAGAATGTGGTTGAAAAGATGAGGAAATCGACCCTACGATGATTCAGCCATGTTGAGAGAATGAAAGGAGAAAAACTGTTGAAGAGAGTATACATTGGAAAGGTGGATAGGAAGGACAATAGGGGAAAATGTCTTGGTTGGAACAAATGGATGAGTACCCGAAAGAACGGAAGGTGTTGAATCAGAAAGAGAGAGTGTAAGGAAGTGTAATAGAACAGAAATGAGTGTGTCTGGAGAGGAAGATGTGGAGAAAGTTGCTGATTGGATAGTTTATAAGATTGTAGTCTCCTTTTCCCTGCTGCTCACCCTTTTCGGATTATAAGCGCGAGAATATGTATGTATGTAATAAATACTTTCAATTAGCACAATAGACATCAATTAGACTCATTTTTACTTCATAAATACTACAATCTTTCTTTTTGCTTTTTATACGTATTTTTTATATACAGTGTAGAAAAACATTATGCTAGTAAATGAAAATTATATTTTCCATTGAAAATGTAATCAATTAGATGCCATATAAATAACATGCGATATAGAATAACTAAATAGTTATACTTATTAATGATGCAACTAAAAAACCATTATGTGGTAAGTGATTCAATTAGCGAATATACTGTATAGGCCTAAGTAAGTAAAAAATCACATTTTACTAAAGATAATTAGAAGGAAGGGAGAGAGAGAACAAAGACTTTCTACATACTAGTACAGTATTTTCAAATTTACTTACACAGTTAATTACAATAACACTTCGACGAAGACAAAGCAAATAAAAGTACAGTAAAGGTATAAACTTATATCTATTAAAATGAATTTTATTATATTACAAACATACAAAGCAGACTGTCATCCTAAAATATTTCGACTCAAAAAATAAATAAACGAATTAGTTATTTTCATTATTTATTAGAAATGTGGTTTACGTTTAAAATTCTCTAAGGCTTCGTCACTCACAGTCTTATGTAGGCCTTACAGGATACTCATAAATTACAGGTTGGCATATAAATTATCTATTAGCCATTTGAGAATCCTTACCGAGCCTGTTATACGAATGGAGTCATTTTATTACTTGTTATTTATATTTATTTAATAACGATGGGCTGTTTTAGCAATGAAACTTATACTTGTTTCATTGTCAACACAGAAAGATCGAGTAAAACTTTTACTACGACAACGAAACAAATATAAGGTACTGTACTGTATATAAAAAGATTTTAGATATTGCATTTAATAAATATAAAATGAATATCTGATCCTACATGTACTACATTTACAATATGTACTTATGCATGTGTATATTGAATACATACACGTAAATTTTTATATTTTATAGTAAATGAAATTTATACATTAGTAGTATTGTACTTTCCATAGTTTCGTTTTCAACACGTGTACAAAACGTAATAACTCATTTCAGCGCTTCATTGGTCAAAACATTCTTATGTCATCAAATTCTATCAACGCAGTGCCGTGATTGGTTCAGCGTTAGCGGTATAAAAACGACAGCGCCTATCCTCTTCCGACAGACAATCTCCAACCGGGAAACTCGTTACGCTTTCAAACCCCGACCGACTGGTGTAAATAAGAAACTGTGTCAACGAACTCCAATCCAGTAACTTTTCATTAACAAAAGTAGCAAACTTGAGAATTACAAGAAGTTAATAAAAATATTTTCAGATCAATTTTCTGCGAATGATAAAGAAAATGGCGAGAGGATTTCACACACCCGTCTATTGGCAAGATTTAAGAATTTTAATCGAAGAAATCGAATTTTTTATTCGTTTGGTCGAAGAATATTTTGTCAACATCTCCGAAAGAATAAGAATAATCGAAAATTCGTTAAACGTCTTAGAAGAAGAGATTACAACTGCAACAAGTGTCAACAACGATTTGATTTCAAGAGTGAAAAGTTTAGAAGCGAGAGTCATGCGACGAATATAAAGACTTGTTACCGTTGCCTTACGACGGTCGAGATAATTGGCAGAGTTACCTAATTCAGTTCGAGACCATCGCTAACGTTCGCCGGTGGAACGAACGACAGAAAGGAGCCTTTTTAGCAGCCAGCCTAACAGGAAGAGCCAGAGACTTATTATCGATCGTTCCGGAAGATAAAAGGATTCATTACGGAACGCTAATTGAAGTTTTGGGGTCGCATTTTGTAGAGAAGAGAGTGGAAAATCCATATGACGCAATTGACGGTCGTTGACCTCGTTTTCTTGTTCTAGCTTATTCGACCTTGAAGTTTGTGTTATCAACCCACTTCTTACAAATATTTTATCAAAACGTTTTAAATTATTATTATAACAAATACGTAATATAATTTTTTAATTATTAAAATTTTTATGTATTTATGATTTAAAT
This sequence comes from Centruroides sculpturatus, assembly GCF_000671375.1. NCBI lineage: Eukaryota > Metazoa > Arthropoda > Arachnida > Scorpiones > Buthidae > Centruroides > Centruroides sculpturatus. The sequence goes on along the minus strand of NW_019384553.1, from coordinate 568,107 downwards.
ATTTATATATTGTATAAAGTAATTATTTATTAATAAATGAAGTTAAATTTATATAACTGTTGCGTTAATGTAAGAATCTTAAAGTATTCTTGAATAATTAGGCCACACGTATACAGTACATTTCTTTTAACAAAATGTTCGTTATATTTATATTCATTTAGTGATTTCTAAAACATCAGACTTCTGTAATTCATAGTAAACAATGATTTACGATCATAACGATTAAGAACGACGTCACAGAGTTAATAAGTTTATTCGTGTTTATAATTGTTTTTATTTTCGACGATTATAAATATTTAGAAATATGCTCTTTATCAAATAATTGTGTTTATTTCTTATTGGTGTTAGCTTAATTTAATTTATTTTTCAACTTTAACATAAATGAAAGTTCGGTATACATATCATACACTACTACTACAAGTAAAGTTAGTTGGCTGTCCTATGGGTTCCAGTGAGTTAAAAGAAAGAAGGGGGAAGGTAGGGTACGGATAGGAATGAAGGGAGGGAGGGTATAGGAAGAGTGGAAGGAATGTAGTAGTTTGGGATCCCAAACTTGACATGCATCGTAATTACAGTAGAGCGTCGTTTATCTGAAAGAATTCCAGTGGGCAAATTTAAATTTTCGTTAGTGCTGTGGCGCTGCAAGCTTTGACTATATCTTGGGCTACTCCAATATTTTTTTTGTTGATATGTGTGTTTTAGCTGGCAGCACTGACACTTTTGTGTGGTGTTTTTCGGAGAATTGTGTGTCATGCTGAATCGAACATTTTTAATACTAGATTAACTTCTAAAGTATAATTTTTTTGTTTTTATTTTTCAATATATATATTTTGTTTGTAAAAAATAAAGAAATAACTTTTAACGATACAATAGCCACGATTATTATTTTAAAAAGTTTACATTAAGCTTAACATCGACGATAATTCAACGCGAAGCGACATGCAACGGAGAAAAATTTCAACACGAGATAGGTTAATATATTTTTTCGTACATGATCGGTTATCCGAACAACTCCAGTCCCCAATTGATTCGGATAAACGACGCTCTACTGAAGTTACAAATAACAGCCGTACAAGGTATTGATTACAGCGTGCCTTTTCGGCACGATGAATACAATCGATAATACAAAACAATACGCGCCAGTGGTATATAACTACAGACTGACAATGATACTACACAATTTGCAGCAACTCTTAGCATTACTATAACAACTTACATTGGCGTGTTTATAGTAGGTATTCCCGATGAAACCAGTCCTCAATACATATGATATAATGTGAGCGAGGGGATCCAAAAATTAGTAAGAAAAAAGGGACAAATTTGGAAGAAAGTAATAGGAAAATGTTATCTTAGTGAGGCGGAAACACGACCAGTGTTAAATATTGATAACCACTCGGGCACTACTGGGCAGGAAATGGTGGTTTAGAACATAACCGAAGTTGAATAATATTCAAGTTTTGAAGTTTGAAGCCTGTCTTAGCGCGTCAAATTAAAAGTAATCCTGATGTTAGTTATAATTTTAATTATAAACCACAGCCACTAGATTTAATTCTGGATAGTGACTCGAAAAGCCACGCCGGGATCGAACAATAAAATGCATTAATGCAAGTAACAAAGCGGAATGACAATGCTAAAACATGCCGATTTGGATTTATATCAAATTATAGGCTATATAAATATGCCGTTAACTTTAAAATACAAGAAAATATTCGGTATAAAAGCAACTGTTTTATAATCTACGACTTACCATTTCGAAATGTAAATTTTCATACTCGTTCACAGTTTATTCTAGTCGAATTATCACGAAAATAAATATTATTCCTTTCACTATTATTCTGTATCAAAAATAATCCATTCTATATCCACGAGTGGTTATATTTCTATCGAGAATGTGAAGCATATTTCCTTTAGCAACTGTACAAACTGAACTGTCGACTTGCCCGAGTATTCACGGGTAAAATGACGTTTTACTGACGTAACAGCACTCCGTAAGGAGGCCGACTAATTATTCAGGCGTGATTTCACTCGGGATGAATAACATTACGTTTTCAGTCTAATTAGATCTAAATCAGATATCAAAAACGAAAATTTAATCAACATGATTGATTCTTTTTCATTTATTCATTATAATTAGACGACTCTAGGAACCTCATTACTTAATTCATTTTGCGTAGAGAGAATGACATTTTTTCTTTATAAACTTTCTGTGTCTTGGTGTTCAGTAATACAAAGGAGCAAACTCTATATTTTAGCAACATTTCAATATAAAAATAAATTTATATTGTTATTTAACATTCACTATTCAGAATTTAAAAAGACGATGTTAAGTTCAATTGTAACATGTGTCAGGTGTCTGGATGTTATCAAGTGTTAATGGACAGTCCACAGCTCTGTCACACGTGTCAGGTGGTTGATGTAATAGTATACCCCTTAGAATGCAGGGTGAGATTGTCCCGCCTAGAGAGGGAGAAATTGTGGGCTGCTTAATTGTGTGTCGATCGGAGTGCTGACCGGGGAGCTGACTAGTGTGCTAACCAGAGTGGGTAGCTGTGTGGCTGGTCAAGAACCAGTGTTGTAATTATCAAATAATTGTCGGGTGCCTGAGTGTTGCTCGCTTGTTTGAGACATTAAAGTTCAATTGTGTTGTTATCGCTGTAAAGGAACTGTGTACTGTTTTTAGACCGTGTAAACGGGAACATTTTACACCATCATCACATTTTTATACAACAGACGAATAATTTTAGAAATGATATAGCCTATTTTAATTAAGATTATCGATGAAAGTAAGGTATTAACATTTAATTAATTCGTTAGTAATTTACGTATTCAAACAGTTATTTTACAACTAAAGAATTGATACTTAAACCTATTAAAAATTAGTCTCATTCTCAATATATCTTAGCCCAAACCACACGTACTATTAATAAAAAAGAAGACCTAAAATGTGTTCATAAAGAACGATATTTTATGACTTTAGTGATCAACTATTTTCAAATTATTTTAGTCAATTAATTACGAAAAGTAATCAAAACAGAAACTGCATGTGCAGAAGAAAGTTCAGAATGTAAATATATATTTCATAATAAATTTGACAATTTCTAATATAAAAATAAAAAGCATTCCATCAACAAAAGACTTTTGAAACCTTTCACATAATCCTTTGAATCGAAAGGAACATTAAAAGGAACATATTAGTAAATTGTTTTTAAACAGGCATCAGTATTATATCTAAAATGCACTCATTAAGTAAGTTTAAATAACTCATTAAGCAAATTGGGAAAAATGTTTAAAATAAAAATATATTTGAGAAACAACAAATGTTACTCTTTTTAATACAACCATAAAACAATACGACTTAAATTGCTCTATATTCGCGGCGGTGTTATGAAAAAGAAATATTTAAAACTAAAGAAAAATTCAGTTATCCAACTATTAATGAAAGAAAAGATTGGTTGAATAACTTAGTAATTAATAGGATTTAAATACTAAATCTCATTCAATGTTAGATATATTTTAAATTTAGGTGTAACAGCGAATGTCCCTGTTTATGATAAGGCTATTGGCATGGTTGCAGATATTGAATAACTCTTATGGAGAATACGAATCAAAGAAAAAGAAAAAAATAATGTATGAAATTTGTTAAGATCTAAACAGATTTGCAATAAAAGATAAACAGGGTAACAGAATGATTTGATAGAAAATATAATTATGTAAAATATTTCTTTAAAAAAAATAATAAAATAAATTTGTGCCTCCATTTCATTATATCGGTAGTCACTGTTAGAAAGCAATTGTAGAATTTAATTAATGGTGTAACGTATTATTAGTCATATTGAACGTTACAACTTTTCGTTTAGTTACTTGATAAAATGTTAATAATTTGACTGCGAAAATAGAGTAACTCCTTTTCCTTGACAAGTTTCATTCAATATGTGAATAATTTCTATAGTTATTCAACAGAATAAACTCTATTTCCAGAATTTGATTCTGGACGTAGAGTATAGGCTATTCTTTCATTTAATTTATAAAAAACGTCGCAAACTCTGTTGAGTAGATTGCATGAATTAATATACTTGTCATATGTATTTATTACCTATGTTAATATTTTAAAAAATTCCGATATTTTCAGCTTTTTGTTTCTAAATTGATTATGAAGTAATTATAATTTAATCAAAAAAAATAATAAACCAAATTTATGGAAAATTTTCCTATATTGTGTTCTATTAGATTATGTGAAGAAATACAAAATTCAGCCATAGTTTCAGTTTCATCATCACGTGCACAACACCATAAACGAAATAGCTCATTTCAGCGCTTCATTGGTCAAAACATTCTTATGTCATCGAATTCTATCAACGCAGTGCCGTGATTGGCTCAGCGTTAGCGGTATAAAAACGACAGCGCCTATCCTCTTCCGACAGACAATCTCCAACCGGGAAACTCGTTACGCCTTCAAATCCCGACCGACTGGTGTAAATAAGAAACTGTGTCAACGAACTCCAATCCGGTAACTTTTCATTAACAAAAGACTAGGCAAACGTGAGAATTACGAGAAGTTAATAAAAATATTTTTCAGATCAATTTTCTGCGAATGATAAAGAAAATGGCTATAGGATTTCACACACCCGTCTATTCGCAAGATTTAACAAGTTTAATCGAAAATATCGAACATTTTATTGGTTTGGTCGAAGAATATATTGTCAACATCTCGGAAAGAGTAAGAATAATCGAAAATTTGTTAAACGACATAGAAGAAAAGATTAAAACTGCAACAAGTGTCAACAACGATTTGATTTCAAGGGTGAAAAGTTTAGAAGCGAGAGTAAACGAATTAGAACATTGTTCGTGCGACGAATATAAAGACTTGTTACCGTTGCCTTACGACGGTCGAGAGAATTGGCAGAGTTACCTAATTCAGTTCGAGGCCATCGCTAACGTTCGCCAGTGGAACGAACGACAGAAAGGAGCCTTTTTAGCAGCCAGACTAACAGGAAGAGCCAGAGACTTATTATCGATCGTTCCGGAAGACAAAAGGATTCATTACGGAACTCTAATTGAAGTTTTGCGGTCGTATTTTGTAGAGAAGAGAGTGGAAAATCCACGGCCCACCAGTGGCCAAGCGGTTTTCGTACCCTGAACACTGGGAGTTCGGTCGTGGGTTCGCGCCTCGCGCGGACGGGCTGGCCACGTGGAGTTTTCCGGGTTTTCTCTACGTCTGTAACGCCTAAATAGGGGCCAGTTTCCCTTAAAAAGACCTCCCGGAAGGCATCTCCCCTAGGCGGATCGCTCAAGTGTTGTGTTGCTATAACTCAAACAAACTGGAAAATCTATATGACGCAATCGATGATCGTTGACCTCGTTTTCTTGTTCTGGCTTGTTTGACCTTCGACTTGTTACGTAATGAGTGTATGGTCGCCAGCACCAAACGATTTCGAAACGAAATATAGTTTTCATTAACTAAAAAGAGTATAAAAGATAATTACTTAAATGTAATGGAATTTATAAAGTTTTTATTAAAATGCAAATATTAATTTTATACGAGATTTTTTATTAATAATTTTTTCTTTTGCATACCTTTGTACTGACTTAAATATTTATGCACATTCTTTAAGAATTGTATAATATACAAATATGAATTTAATCAAAAGCAGTACAGTCGAATCCTCTTCAAAGAGAGTACCTTCCCATCGCTCCATTATCCGAAGTAAATTAAAACAAGATTAAAAAGAGGATCGTTAATGGCATTCGATTCTCTTAACTTTGGACTCATATCTTGGAGCTGTATGTAACTTATAACATACTTAGAATGGTTTTCGTTATATCAACACATTTAGTTTACTGTTCAGTCAAATAATCAGTAAATACTGTATATTATACAGTCACATTACCGTTATTCCAAGAACGGTCAAGAAAAGCAGTCCGTTTAATCAATTAAACATGCGACATAGCGCACGTTTAAACGGACTGCTCTACTATTCGGTTTTCTACAGGAATGGCGTTAATGTAAAAACAAAATAAAGTCAGTAACGTGAGAGCGCGCTAGTAAGAGAATTGCTCTTCTATCCGGTGCTCTGATAAATGGAATGCTGCATTTTATACATTACACATATCTGACCTTGTGAAGCGCAGTAACTTCGGTTAATGACTCATAAAAGAAATTTACTTTCGTGAATAACGGTAATTATGAAAAATAAGAGAAAGCGATGAAATTAAGCCTAGAGGTATACGAGAAAATTCGTGCGTTTGTAATAAATAATTTTATCGCGATAATTATAAATATTTGAGTAAAATAAACGTTTTCGCTTTTAAACTTTTCATTATTATGTAATCGAATAAGATTTGTTTAAAATATACAATACAATACATCATTTTCCATTTACTATTTTCTCTCGTTTAATTATTATGCAGTAAAACTTGCGAGAGGAAGAATCTCCTTAAGACGGAAATTTATCAAAGGCGAAAAATTAGAATTATTTCGGTATTACATTGAAATTTTTCCTACAAAATATTTAGTGTTAACTTTGACCCTTAATATAGTCGGATAAAAATCCAGTATATTGGTTGGAACACGGATTAAGATACGGATACGCCACTTCGGCAGATTTGCTAACTCGCTTACGAGAGGGGGCCGAGTTAAAGTTCAATCTGGCAAAGGGAGGAAATGCTTCTTGTTCCGCTGTTTTTTGTAAACATTATAAAAAGAAAACGCCCCATTCATATTATTAAAAAAATTATCTAAGCCTAAAATTATACGGCTAGTATTTAAAGACGAACTCAATGTTCGATTATGTCAAGAGCTGATCTACTAGACAAGCAACCTGAAATATTTTAAACCGATTGTTATTTTATTAAAAGAATATTGTGGTCAATTAAAATGAAAAATAAAAACTTTTGGAATCTAAAATAAAAAAAAATTAAAATATTTAATTATGTATAATCATGTATTAAAATACACTAATACTAGAATTCCCTGTCGCGGCCTCGCCCGCTCTTACATACATATAGAACTTCGAAAATTTGAACTAATTGTTCATTAATTATGTGTGGATAATCCACGTTGTATGTGAAAACCCGTCGTAATTTTGAAACTCCGAATAAGATTATTATTATCTTGCTTCGCAACTGCCGGCATTATTTATCAATCAATCTCAAAAATATTCATTTGAAATAAAACCAATAACTATTTCGAATATTTTGTATGATTACCTGCAGAAATTAATGCCTAACGATTCGAAAACCCACCATAAGTACACGTACTGCCATCTAGCGTGATGACGTTACTTTTTTTAATTCCTCGAAGATTTTGCTAATTAACTAATTATAATTTAATGTCAGTTCTTCAAATATAATAGTAAACTTCAATAATAGACTTTTCTTATAGACAGAAAGTATTAATTCGTGTATCGCCATCTAGTGAAGAGAGAGAGAAATACAGACAAAAATCCATCGTGGTTTTATTTAATTAATAAAATATCTGCAGGTTTGATTAGTAGTAAATATTCCGGGGGTCATAAAGATGCTACAGTTAAAGTTTTGTAACGATTGGTTCAGTTTTCACGGTTAGTGGTCACAAACGAAAAATACGTTATCTCGTTATATAGTAAGTATAGATCAGTGTTTCTCAACGGGGGCGATATCGCCCCCATGTGGGCGTTTTTCCATGTTGAGGGGGCGATTAGTAACAATTTATATTTTGGGGGGCGAAAAACAATTTTCTCGGCGATATAGTAAAACATTAAATTAAGAATAATTAGATATTTTATTCGTTGTATCGTACAATAATTAAACAAATAACATTATACTAGTCACTATTCTATTCAATGCAGTACGAATTTGGCGTTAGTCTTGGCTCTCGGCATCGGAATTTTGTAGTGAAGGGGGCGCTACTACGTAACGGTTTTATTGAAGGGGGCGATACTACGCTGAAGGGGGCGACGATTCGTTAAATGTTGAGAAACACTGGTATACAGAGCCGTAACTAGGCAGGTGCAACAGGTGCACCCGTACAGGGCCCACTTGGAAGGGGGGGCTCAAACTGCTGTTTACAAGAAATTATATTTTTAAATTTAAAATTTTTCCGCTTTTCTACAGCGTGGTTTGGCGATTACATTTCGCCTTACTTAGACCCTAGATGTCTGCTCAACTGTGGCGACTTTTTTAGAGGGACGTAGTGAGGTAGCGAAGACCTCAGACAAATCAGCCAAAAGTAGTGACTTTTGATATTTTTTAAATATATTTTTTGAGAAATTTAAATTTATTTAAATTTATGTTTATAGTTTTCAAATTTACAGATTTTTCTCTACTAGTTGCCAGAAAGCTCTATAAAGTAATATTATTACGATATACAAACTGTATTTCTAGATTTTTCTACAGTATGCAGAGCTAGAAATCTGTAAAGGTAACATTTTGTAACAAAAATAAATCTACCGAAGATTTTTTTAAAAATTACTAAATTGAAAACGGTAACTCCCGAATAAATTCTTAGTCTCGAGGTTGTAAAAGGCGTGCAGAAATTCTGACATTAATTTTTGCTTTATAGTGGTACGCATATGTAGTGTATACCTGAACGGCGGATTAAGCGGTAAGCGAACTATGCGGGCGCATAGGGCCCCGAAGAAGCTCCCGCAGTCTTTAAAATGCTACTGAAAAAAGGGATTGCGAAAACGCAGNAGATATTTTATTCGTTGTATCGTACAATAATTAAACAAATAACATTATACTAGTCACTATTCTATTCAATGCAGTACGAATTTGGCGTTAGTCTTGGCTCTCGGCATCGGAATTTTGTAGTGAAGAGGGCGCTACTACGTAACGGTTTTATTGAAGGGGGCGATACTACGCTGAAGGGGGCGACGATTCGTTAAATGTTGAGAAACACTGGTATACAGAGCCGTAACTAGGCAGGTGCAACAGGTGCACCCGCACAGGGCCCACTTGGAAGGGGGGGCTCAAACTGCTGTTCACAAGAAATTATATTTTTAAATTTTAAATTTTTCCGCTTTTCTACAGCGTGGTTTGGCGATTACATTTCGCCTTACTTAGACCCTAGATGTCTGCTCAACTGTGGCGACTTTTAGAGGGACGTAGTGAGGTAGCGAAGACCTCAGACAAATCAGCCAAAAGTAGTGACTTTTGATATTTTTTAAATATATTTTTTGAGAAATTTAAATTTATTTAAATTTATGTTTATAGTNAACTAGACAAAACGGGTTTTAACAAAGACATTCAGTATAAACTAGTTTCAACTAGTTAAAATGCGTTCTAACTAAAAACGGGTTTTGACTGTAACATATACCTCTGAAATGTAAAAGTTATTGAACAATTTTGAATAAAGAATATTCTCCATAGATTACTCTTATCAGAAATATTTTTTAATGCTTTAGTTAGAATTGAGTTCTTTCTGTCAATAGACATTTTGTGCTTTTGAATATCGGTTCAAAATCTGTGTGTTATGAAACAATACTTTTCAAATTTACAGAAATTTCATATATCCAGTTCCATCATGGATATATCTGTAAATATGTTTAATCAAATTTGTATGACCTTTTTCAAATTAAAAGTACAGAATTATTGTATAAATTATTTAACAATCAATAATACCGTATTTAAATTCCTTTGAATATAATAGTTATATATGTTTTAAATAAGAATTTCCATACATTTCATCATGGAAATTGTTTATCAATGTGTCAGGAAAAAGTAATGTTGCATTTGTATTGTAATGTTTTCATAATAAGCTATTTTTTAGTCCTTTTTTATTTTTTGTTAAAATAATATTACCATATGAATGAATAACTATTTCTGGATGCCTTGTATGTGCTATATATCTGGTTGCATAGGAAAATATATATCCAGTGTCTATATTTAAGTTTCCACAGGATTTGATTTGAAAAGCAAATCAATGGATTAGAGAATTTGTAGAAAAAATAACTTATTATTTAAAATGTTTTTAACAATTATACATTAAAAACTATGAATTATGTTTAGGTGAAAATTATATTAAATTGTTAACTAATCTGCATTTCCACTTAGCATATTCTGTTGTAATATATAGAGGAGAGGAGGGTATTATGGAATACCATTTACATTTCTAAAATAACTTTACTGGTGTTTGAATAAAAATCCCAAAATCATCATGAGTACATACTATAACTAATTGTAATGAATTGTCATTTGTAAAAAAATACTATTTATTTTGTTGTTATTAAAAAAATGTACTGTAATTAAAAAACTCACAAATGGAGGGTAATATAAAATAGGTGGTTTAAACCATTGAAAAACTAATTAGACTTCATAAAACATAATTACAGTATTCTTAACTATAAAAACCATATTTTTAAGATTATGTGCATGTCATTCCTGCTTCGAGTCTATTTACAAAAGTCACAGATATAATTTTCTTTCTCTGCTCCGGTACAGTACAATTAAGGTGAGCCCACAAAGAACAGCTGAAGCATTGAATCCAAATTTTCCCTCGATCATCTTCGGAGAATTTTCTGTTACAGAAGATACATTCAGCGTCTTCGTTTTCTGGTTTTTAGTTGATGGCATGAAGTCCATTATATATGATACATCAGAATGGAACGATTCATCGCTCCAAACACTGGAGTCATCTCTAGTAGGCTTCGGTCTAAGTTTAATTTCTTAACAGGTGGTCTTTGAATGTTCGGTTTCTTTTGTTGTTTTGAAGCTTCTGGTTCTTTCTTTTTGTCCTTTTCTTTCAGTTTATCCATTTATCCTAGTATTCCATAATACCCGACACGCCATCTTGGAAAATGAACCTTTAAACTGATGGACAAAACATTGTCAGCTAAAAAACGACTACAGTATAACAAACTACAATTCTTTTAATGTACATTATGCTTAACATCAATGTTCAAGTCACATGTGTACTAGTAGGTTAAAATGACTGAAAACTTGCCTGCAAAAATTCTTGAAAATCACAAAATACACTTTGTTCTGTAGCGAGTGGTACGACAACAACAAGCGGTCAACTCTCACTGCACTGCATCGTGGGAGTCTTTCTTGAGTAGTTCATGGTATTCCCACGTAATAGCAGCAACAAACAGAGCCGAAACCTCGGTATTCCATATTACCCGACTATTCCATAATACCCTCCTCTCCTCTATAACAAGTGTATCATCGACAAAGCCTGTTCTGATAGGTGCACGCGAGTCGTGAGTGCACGCGGCGGCCAAATTATTAAGGGGTCGATAGCGCATTTTAAAAGTACAAGCAACAGGTGATGAGGATTTATTTGTTGTAC
>NW_019384553.1:552472-556818 GCF_000671375.1 Centruroides sculpturatus | reverse complement strand
TATTTTTTTATTTTGTACAAACAAACAAAAAATATTGAAAAATATAAAAACAATAAAAAATTATACTTCAGATGTTAATTTAGTATCAAAAACGTAAAATATTTGAGTAGCCCGAGAAATAGCCGAAGATTGCAGCGCCACAGCACTGGCGAAAATTTAAATTTGCCGCTGGAATGCTTTCGGATAACGGACGTTTCGGATAACCAGCTTTCGGATAAACGACGCTCTACTATATTGTCTAATAAAGAATGTAAAAAAAACTTAATTTGCAATTTACATTTGTTGTTTTTGATTATTTTATTATTATAATAAACGTACAAAAAAGCTTACAAAAATACAAAACAGATATTTTTAATTGACCACAATATTCTTTTAATAAAATAACAATCGGTTTAAATATTTCAGGTTGCTTGTCTAGTAGATCAGCTCTTGACATAATCGAACATTGAGTTCGTCTTTAAATACTAGCCGTATAATTTTAGGCTTAGATAATTTTTTTAATAATATGAATGGGGCGTTTTCTTTTTATAATGTTTACAAAAAACAGCGGAACAAGAAGCATTTCCTCCCTTTGCCAGATTGAACATCAACTCGGCCCTTTCTCGTAAGCGAGTTAGCAAATCTGCCGAAGTGGCGTATCCGTATCTTAATCCGTGTTCCAATCAATATACTGGATTTTTATCCGACTATATTAAGAAGAATTAAGGGTCAAAGTTAACACTAAATATTTTGTAGGAAAAATTTCAATGTAATACCGAAATAATTCTAATTTTTCGCCTTTGATAAATTTTCGTCTTAAGGAGATTCTTCCTCTCGCAAGTTTCACTGCATAATAATTAAACGAGCGAAAATGGTAAATGGAAAATGATGTACTGTATTGTATTTATTAAACAAATCTTATTCGAATACATAATAATGAAAAGTTTAAAAGCGAAAACGTTTATTTTACTCAAATATTTATAATTATCGCGATAAAATTATTATTTATTACAAACGCACACATTTTCTCGTATACCTCTAGGCTTAATTTCATCGCTTTCTCTTATTCTTCAATAATTACCGTTATTCACGAAAGTAAATTCCTTTTATCACTCATTAACCGAAGTTACTGCAGTTCACTAGGTGAGATATGTGTAACAGTAGCGTGCCGTCATTGCAAGCGGTGGGAGCGCCGCTTTCCTTGTATTTTCTAAAAAATAAATACATATTGCGCGATTATTTTCATATTTTAACGTATTTTGGATTAATTAAAATTAATATTTTATTATAATTTATTATCCATTGGGTTGTTCTAACTGAATAAAGATTGAAAACTTGCCAAGTGTTGATAAAGAAGGTCACTTCATTGTGCCAGTATACAAACATAAATAACAACACGGTTTCGATAACAACAATTTTATTATAACCGCATTATGTATCTTATTACAAATTTCTGTACTACTCGTGAAAAGAACTATAAGATTACTATTGTATATTCGAATATTAGTGGCGGAGTGGAAGCGCTGTATTGTCAGCATCCAAAAAGTCAGATTCGCGCATGCGCTTTACACAGCACCAACCTCACCCGGTTTAGCTGATGGAAGCTACACACATAAAGCTTCCAATGATTCTATCCCGGATCGGTTCTGGGCTATTAGCCGCCTGCCTGCTAGGTATTAGGCCGCCCTCGCTCGATTATGTGAATCGCGAGTAGATTTATAACTTAACCCAACCGATAGAAATTTACTGGTATGTTTCTATGATAGTTCTCTATAGTTGACAAGAGTTTAAAAAAATCCATTAAAATATTTGATATATTTATTCTGCTCTCCCATCCTGTATTATAGATTTCAATGTTAAACTAGTGATGTGATATTACGATTTCGTATGGCCCATCTATAAGGATATGCAGAAGAAAACAAGTGCAATTCATGTACAATTTTAAAAAATTAACAGTTACTTTGGCATCATCATTTACAACTAAATTTAATGAATGCGATGCACAAGGTACAAAAAAAAACTAGAATTTATATTCCTTAAATTTACGATTTATGTATCCGTTGTCATAAAAATTTGTCTTTCCACTTTTTCCCAAGACTACAAATATTCAAGTACAAAGTAACTGGTTTCAACTTACTGACAAGACTATGCCTTGTTTATAAAATCGTACTGCCTCGTGTTCTTACCAGCATAGAGATATGAAGGAGTACATGTAGAGAGTTGATATTTGGCACAGAGTATTAGGTGCCCAAATCATTTGCGCAAAAAAAAATCCAGACTCGTACATAGTCAGGGGACTGAGAATCGATCAAAATAAAATCCAAAATGGCGACCCTCTTCTACAAACAGGCAAAACAGTCACCTCCCCCACCAAAGTCAGGTAGGGGAGAGTACCACTCGCAGTCATTCTAAGGAGTGAACTCTGATCTTAGGACTGAGGGCGCCTGCGCGTGACCTTTACCCTTTGTCCTCACTTTGCTCCTAAACTCTAACGAGGAGAGACATCTTTTTACTACCTTCGATTCGACAGCCGTGCCGATCTTGGATTTATATTATATATCGACGCTGTTGTAAATATCACTCTGCCGATACAAATTAAGTAAATTATTTGCCTGGATCATTTCTCAATTAATTTTTACCGGCAGAACACGTGGTTGAGGTCAACGTGGACATCACGGATAAGGTAGGATGTGCCACGTACAGATTTTAGCCACGCCACTAAAGACTTTATATTAGGGTTGTCGTTACATCCAATAACGTTATAATCGGGTTACACTGTATATTGTTTGTACAAAATAAAAAAATAATTTCGGACGATACAATAGCCACGATTATTTTTTTCAAAAACGGAAAATTTTCGTTACGCATCGACAAAAATTCAACCTGGCCGTCACGCAACGAAAAGAAATTTCGACATTGGATAGGGTATACCTGGATAAGTTAATTTCATCGAAAATGCATCGTGGACGACCTCGTGGTCTTGGCCAGCGAAGTTTGAACGATCACGCTCAAAAGCAGCGATGCCAAAGTAGATTGGAGAATGAGAACGAGACCCGCTAGAGCGTCAAAGTAATTCCGATTAGTAGCGAGTCTCCGAGACAGTCTTGTCCCAAATACGGCTTTGTTGTCGTTTTACTTGTTTCTACNGTTACGCATCGACAAAAATTCAACCTGGCCGTCACGCAACGAAAAGAAATTTCGACATTGGATAGGGTATACCTGGATAAGTTAATTTCATCGAAAATGCATCGTGGACGACCTCGTGGTCTTGGCCAGCGAAGTTTGAACGATCACGCTCAAAAGCAGCGATGCCAAAGTAGATTGGAGAATGAGAACGAGACCCGCTAGAGCGTCAAAGTAATTCCGATTAGTAGCGAGTCTCCGAGACAGTCTTGTCCCAAATACGGCTTTGTTGTCGTTTTACTTGTTTCTACTTAACAAGTAGTTAAATAATTAAGAGATTAGGGAATTGGAGACATAAATAAAACCCTGCTTAAAGAGCCAGAATTTTACTTAAACAAAAGCTTAACCGGGTACAGTTTGGACTAATTTCTTTGTAAACTAGTAGCTCGGGACGCCCCCTAGTGGGCGTTCTTTACAAATTTCCGTGAGGCACGGTTCCTTTGACTTTTTTGTTCCTATCAATATGCTCTACAGCTCTGTTAAAATTCGAATGGTAAGATTTACCCTCCGAATGAAGAGGTGGCGATCCCCCAAACCGTAGACCCCTGTACTAACAATAAAGTCAAAGGAACCATACCTCTACTCGCGACCCTTCGAGAGATATAAGCCCCTGAAATAATAAGTTCCTATTACAAATATACTGAATTATTTATATTGTTATATTGACCAAATAATAATTTATTGGCCAAATGAATAATAAAAATTTATATTGTTAATTTAAATAAGAATTAAAATTGTTAATTTGAATGTTTGAAATATGACACACGATAGGGGCGCCTCTAGTGTCCGTTATCAAACGGTTACGGGACAGACGGACACTTTGAATGGGTTATATATATAGATGTTGAAGAACACGACATTCTTACAGAACAACAAAAAGGTTGCCGTAGAAATCACAGGGGATGCAAAGAACAGTTACTAATAGATTCAGTCATTCTACAGCAAGCACACAAACAACACAGAAACATACACATGGCATATATTGACTACAGAAAAGCATTCGACAGTGTTCCACACAGTTGGCTGCTACATATTCTACACATGTACAAAATTCATCCGTCACTCATTGCATTCTTCGAAAACACTATGCAGCACTGGAGAACAACACTACATCTCAGGGTTAGTAACACTTCCATACAAACAAATGAAATATTCATTAGGCGAGGAATTTTTCAAGGAGATTC
>NW_019384553.1:545886-551958 GCF_000671375.1 Centruroides sculpturatus | reverse complement strand
CTTTTAACTAGAAGCAAGCAATCTAAAATTACATACATTTTGCAAAAGGTAAAGCATGGATCTGAAGATAATGCAGAAAAATGCTCAGAGGATAAGGATATCTTGCCAAAAAGAAAATGCCCTCGGTTAATAGTGCTTAGTGATGACAAAGAAAACATTGTTTAATTTATATTAATATGTATTGCTTAAGAAAATTTTAATAAAGATATTTATCTTAATTATGAAAATATAACAGCATGTTTTTTAATTTTTGGAACCTAACCCTCCTTTTCGTACTAGTTCTTTGTTTCGTGTTATACGGATTCGCATAACACGGCAATTTTTTGGAATGTAACTACCGTGTTATACGGGGATTACCTGTATTTGACTAAGTGGATTGTTTTAAGACTTAAAAAGTAAAGAATATTTTATGTTATTTTTATATACGTTTCTTTACAAAGCTATATTTAATTATAATTTTCTTTAAAAGTATATTCATACAATTGAAGAATATTTTGTACCAGGTATGTACCGGTACATCCACCACACATTTTATTTCACCGAGTAAGTTTTTATTATTTTATTTTTAATTGTAGCCCTTATATCGTGGCAAGCGATTCGGAATGTAATTGTGATATTAAAAATGCATTTAGAGAAGTCTATAGTTTTTACTGGCTTATCGAATAAACGATACGAATGGACCTTAGACCATCACTGACGCGCAATTGACTGATTGCCCCTGGAAGTCGGCTTCTTACAGAAACACTGCTTCCCTATTATCAAACGTCAAGGCACGCCACTGAGAAAATTGTAATTGTAATGTTATTGTAATTTTTCTTTAATTCGTAGAACTAATCGCAATCACGGGTGAGAGATTCTTCTCAGAAATGTAAATATACAATAGCGTACAGTACCTATATCAGTGGCGGCCTTAGGGGGTGGCGAGCAGGGCAATCGCTCGGGGCCTCGCTCTTGGAGGGGCCTCGCGCAACAACCAAGTAGAAAAAAGTTGATATTTAAAACTTTTTATTTTATCCTTGGCTATTAGTTATAACAATAAAATAAATTTAATTTATAGTACAGTATATATTAATATTAATAAGTGCCTACTATTTCAATTCACATACTTTGCACAAAGGACAAGGGCCTCGCAAAGATCTGCCGCCCAGAGCCTCGCAATGGATAAGGCCGCCGCTGACCTATATTTTCGTTAAATAATGAATTTTAAAATAGATTTTGGTTCAAAGTATAGTCATTGATCTTGTAATGAGTAAGCATAAAATTGCTTACTCATTACATCAAATTAATTTCTCATTACTCAAAATTTTAAAAAATAATATAATGAAAGAATAAAAACGTATTCTATTGACAATAAGAAACTATTTATGCAAAAAATAAAACGGTGGAGCTATGGGAAGTTTCAATAAAAAATGGCATGGCAATCAACGACGTAATGTGGCCTCCTGTCCCTAAGCTTTCCATATCTGTCTGGTCTCGTCTTTCATCTATCTAACTCCCTTCTAGAGATTAAGGAAAGAAGTGGGAATTTATAGATCTATAATTTTATTTTTTCAAATTATAGCTCAAATAGAATGCATATTTTATACTAGATTCAAATAAAGATCTTATGAAGGAAGAGATAATGACTGTTGATTCTCTGCTTGCTAACCTCAGAAACAAACATTCAGGGCGTCTTCAGCCATTATGAGGCCTGGTATAAGGGGTGAGAATATGCAGATGCGAGCAAACGAATTTACCAAGCGGACGAGAATAGGTGGCGAGAAGAAGTGATGAATTTTCGCTCTCGTTTAGTACATTACATTAGACTCATGACGTGAGCGAACGGGAGGAAGTGGTGAGGAGATGATGACGTAACATGTTCGCGTTGAACTCGTTATAGGGAATGTAAATTATTGCATTGTGTGAAAGTAAAAATCAAAATGTTTCGACTACGATGCTTACTACTCGAAAAGAAAACACTTTTTCCATTAGAAAAAACATTAAAAGGTTATTTTATAATTACCACATAAAAAGAAAACGAAAATATATAGTGTTTCTCTTCTCTGAAAACAGCGAAAGGATAAAGAACTTTATTATGATTTGTTAATAAAACAGAATTTACATGACTTTATGTACAGTATATCAATAGTTTGAAAAAAAAATCTTTTAGGCTATACAGTAGATGAAAGATATGAAGAGCCATCTACTTGTGCTAAAGCATATGCGCAGTATCCAGCGAGAAGAAACGAGACGCGATAAATATCAAACCGTCAGATATTTGCCAGAGCCAGAAATTCGCTGTCGCCAGTGAGATTTCGCGCTTCTCGCTTGTGTATGGTTTTCCTTTGCGATAACTATATCGCTCGTTACTAGATTCGCATCCGCATAGTGGCAAATGTGCGTGTCAGAAGTAACCGCGTTTAGCATTCAGCACAAGACCAGAAAATATCACAAATCGAGTCTCCATTGGCGCTGTTCGTCGTAGCGGCATAATTTAGAACTAGACTCTTGTGTATATGTTACCGCTAAAGCTCGAAAGTCGTTAATGTGTACATTACCTAGCTAATCTGCAGATTAACTAGGGTGATCCGTTAAAGTTGTGAAAACTGTTCCATTTCTCAAATTACCTAGGTAATGTGCAGATTATCTAGGTAATCTGCAAATTACCTACTAGGCACTCGGTAAAGTGAAAATAAGATCTTTGCTGGAACAACAGCAACGTTTCTGTACGCTTAAATTAACATAATGTTCTTTATTTAATTTTCGATATCTAAAGAATCAAGTTAATACAATCAAACAATCAACAAATTAGTAGATAGAATCAATCATCAACCAATTAAAAATCATACAAAAAATCAAACGGTTTACAACATCAATACAATTAGGGAAATTATTATATAGATAACCACCTATGGAATTTCGGGACTTTGAGTATCTATCTGAACTGAGGGGACCGAGACGACTTCAACGATACCCTACTNGTAGTGTACATAAATAAATTTACAAGTCTTTTGTTAATATGTATTTAATAAATTTGGAAGATAGATATTTCTTCTTTTGTAATATCGTAATAAATCGTTTGCTACTTTTATCATTTTCTTATAATCTTCTTTTAATTTTTCATATTCTGATTTTACATTAATATATTCTTCTGACATCTTGTATTCATCCTCAAGAATGTTACTATTGTCATCATTATTTGTTAAATTAAAATAATTATTAAGTTCTTTTTCGTTCTGTAACTGTTGGGTTCATTCTATTAATTAAATTAATGCTTAACCATATGCGGGAAACGGGGTTTTAAGGGTAACTGGTCCCTATTTAGGCGGTACAGTCGCAGAGAAAACCCGGAAAACTCCACGTGGACAGCCAGTCCAAGCGACGCTAAAAACCACGACCAAACTGCCAGTGTTCAGGGTACGAAGACCGCTAGGCCACTGATGGGCGTGTTCGATGTTATTAAAACGAAAAAAAATATATAAACTGTTTGTATTGTATAAAAAGAAGTAAAAAAACTTAGTGTAAGGTAGCAAAATATAACCAAAATTTAATTTTCTACTATTTTTCCGAAATTATTGCTCCTTAGAAAACCGTCCGTCCACGAAGAATATGTATGTTTAAAGAACTTCTTGTGTTTAACTAAGCATAAATTGTTATATTTTGCATATTTCTTTTGCTAGAATAACTTAAAAATGAGTGTTCCAGCGAATGAAGCTTATCTGACTGGAATACTGTAATAATTATGCTGTACTGTAGTTTTGTTCTAACATAATAAATTATATAGATAAAAGAGAAATAGTTACAAACCTTAAACATATAAAAATATTGCTAAAGAAAAGTATTATTTATATATACTTGAGTACCTAAAAAATTAGTTGTTATCCTGCTCAAAACAAATTTAATTCTATTACTTGTAAGACTTTTTTTAATACATCCTGTATAATAACAATACAAAGACACACTAGTACTTTGGATTTTATTGAAAGGCAGCATTTATTTGTAAATATGTAATTATTTAAAATATCATTTGTAAAGCTAATACATGATTCTTTTACATACTAGTACTTTTGTATTGTTATTCTGCTGAATGCATTAAAGGTATAATTTTGAATCCAGTTTTAGAATATACCCTTTCATTTTATTATGCAGATATCACTGAAATAATGTCTGAATGTTCAGCTTTTGGTTGTTCTAATTCTTATGGAAAAAGATATATCATGAAATGTTTTCTGAGAAATCCTGTTCAGAGAAAAATTTGGGCTAAAAAGTGCTCCGAGAAAAATGGAAACCTACAAATAATTCTTGTTTGTGTAAGTTTATTTTGAACCACAAATGTGGGAAAAAGTGAGAGTTGAATCTCGACTGATTACCCGTTGCGAAATTTACTTAACGTGTACCGGTGGATACGATTTCTCTAAGACTGGATGACTGGTTTTCCCTCTCGTTCATAGCTCTCGTTGAATCAACGTAAGATCTCAGAATAGGTCACGTGGTGACAAATAGGTCACGACGTAACAAATGCATTATTCAGAAAGACGCATTAGGTATTATTGGTTGTTAATTATATAATTATTTCAAAACAAACTATAGTATTGATATATATAAGGCGCGTTTACATTTACTATATCTAAATATATAAAATTGCTTGTCCTGACTGGACAGCCAGTCCAAGCGACGCTAAAAACCACGACCAAACTGCCAGTGTTCAGGGTACGAAGACCGCTAGGCCCCTGATGGGCGTGTGCGATGTTATTAAAACGAAAAAATATATATAAACTGTTTGTATTGTATAAAAAGAAGTAAAAAAAAAAATTAGTGTAAGGTAGCAAAATATAACCAAAATTTAATTTTCTACTATTTTTCCGAAATTATTGCTCCTTAGAAAAACCGTCCGTCCACAAAGAATATGTATGTTTAAAGAACTTCTTGTGTTTAACTAAGCATAAATTGTTATATTTTGCATATTTCTTTTGCTAGAATAACTTAAAAATGAGTGTTCCAGCGAATGAAGCTTATCTGACTGGAATACTGTAATAATTATGCTGTACTGTAGTTTTGTTCTAACATAATAAATTATATAGATAAAAGAGAAATAGTTACAAACCTTAAACATATAAAAATATTGCTAAAGAAAAGTATTATTTATATATACTTGAGTACCTAAAAAATTAGTTGTTATCCTGCTCAAAACAAATTTAATTCTATTACTTGTAAGACTTTTTTTAATACATCCTGTATAATAACAATACAAAGACACACTAGTACTTTGGATTTTATTGAAAGGCAGCATTTATTTGGTAATATGTAATTATTTAAAATATCATTTGTAAAGCTAATACATGATTCTTTTACATACTAGTACTTTTGTATTGTTATTCTGCTGAATGCATTAAAGGTATAATTTTGAATCCAGTTTTAGAATATACCCTTTCATTTTATTATGCAGATATCACTGAAATAATGTCTGAATGTTCAGCTTTTGGTTGTTCTAATTCTTATGGAAAAAGATATATCATGAAATGTTTTCTGAGAAATCCTGTTCAGAGAAAAATTTGGGCTAAAAAGTGCTCCGAGAAAAATGGAAACCTACAAATAATTCTTGTTTGTGTAAGTTTATTTTGAACCACAAATGTGGGAAAAAGTGAGAGTTGAATCTCGACTGATTACCCGTTGCGAAATTTACTTAACGTGTACCGGTGGATACGATTTCTCTAAGACTGGATGACTGGTTTTCCCTCTCGTTCATAGCTCTCGTTGAATCAACGTAAGATCTCAGAATAGGTCACGTGGTGACAAATAGGTCACGACGTAACAAATGCATTATTCAGAAAGACGCATTAGGTATTATTGGTTGTTAATTATATAATTATTTCAAAACAAACTATAGTATTGATATATATAAGGCGCGTTTACATTTACTATATCTAAATATATAAAATTGCTTGTCCTGACTGACTCACTCATTCATTCACTGATTCATCATCGCCCAGAGCAAACCGCTTAACCTAAAGAGGTGAAATTTGGTACACAGTTAGGGTACGTCATGGAAACGCACACTAAGAAAGGATTTTTCGAAATTCCAACGCGGGGGGG